>NC_044563.1:14046607-14254911 GCF_007565055.1 Rhinopithecus roxellana | reverse complement strand
GGCAGGTGGAGTGGCCCAGGTGTCCCCCGCCAGTATCATTGTTCTGCCTCCTCAGAACACCCGGCTCCCTGGAGAAGGCTCAGAGGCAGCCAGCTGGGG
Source organism: Rhinopithecus roxellana (assembly GCF_007565055.1). Taxonomy (NCBI): domain Eukaryota; kingdom Metazoa; phylum Chordata; class Mammalia; order Primates; family Cercopithecidae; genus Rhinopithecus; species Rhinopithecus roxellana. Next base: position 14,254,812 of record NC_044563.1, on the reverse strand, counting down.
TCTCTCCTGGTCTGGGCATGGCACTAACCTCCCTCCTCCTCAGGAGGGGGCATTTTGCCCCTCGTTCTCCCCCCACCCCCCCAGGCTTTCATCTGCGCCTTCCTGTCTGGAATGCTCTTTGCACAAAAGGTGTGTGTCAAAGATCACCATCTCCAGGAGGCCCTACCCCGGCTGGCTCACCGTGACCCGATCTGCTTTGTTTGTGGGTTGGGGTTGGGAGAGTTTACGCCAGGCTTCCCAAGCTGGGCCCCATCCCCACGCATGGGCCCCCACAACACTGGCACAGTTCACCGAGGGCGCCCCCGCCGGGAAGCGTCCCAGCTGCACCGGCCACTTCGCCAAGCCCGGGCCCGGGTCCCCAGCACATGGGGAAACTGAGGCCCTGCTAAGCGGGCAGGGGATGGAGGCGAGGCCTGACAAGGCCTCTTGGAAGGCTCAGCAGGGTCTGGGGCGGAGAATTCCCCGGGAGCCCACCGTCAGCCGCTCACTACCAGATCCAGGCCAGATCCCAGAGTCAGGGACCCTCCCAGAGAGGGTCGCGCGCGTCACTGCCGACGTCATCGAGCGTCTGGGCCGAGCCGAACCGCGCCCCCTCCTCACAAATCGCGGAGCGGGGAACAGCGGGCGGGGTCTCCGGGCGGGTCGGGCCCAGCCGAGACCCCTGTGTGGTGGGAGGCTCCGCCCGCGCCCCAGGGCCCCCGCCGCCCGCGCCCCTCGCGCCGTACCTCGCCCGTAGCCCAGGCGCTGGCGCAGCGCTCGGCCCTGGCGCACCAGGCCCAGGTGCACGTAGGTGAGCCACGCGGCGCAGCTCAGCAGCAGCAGCAGCAGCAGCAGCTTCATCTGCTTGCGGATCTTCTTCACCGGGAGCCGCGGCATCGCGGCCGCCGCGCCCGCCCCAGGCCACGCTCAGCGGCGCCGCTGCAGCCCCCGGCCCCCGCCCGCCCCGCGCCGCATCCCCGGCCCGCCCCGCCGCGCTCAGCGCCCGCGGCCCCGCATGGTCCTTTGTCCGCCGCGTGCGGCCACCGGGTGCGGCCGCGACCCCCCCAGGCCGCCCTCGGCCGCGGGCCCGGGGTGGGCGGCGGGGGCGGCTCCTCGCGGTGCCCCCCGCCCGGCCGCTCCCGGCTCCGCGCTCCTGGGGCGGCGGCGGGACCGAGCAGCATCCACGCCGCGGAGCTGCCACCGCGGATCAGGCCCCGGCCGCGCGCGGAGCCAATCGGGCCGAGCCAGGCCGCGGGGAGCCAATGGCGGCGAGCGGGGCGGGGTAGGGGCGCGGGGAGGCGGGGCGCGGGGTGCGGGGTGCGGGGTGTGGGGTGGGCAGGGGTGCAGGGCGGGCAGGGATGCGGGGCGGGGGGAGCGGGGCGCGGGGTGCGGGGCTGGCAGGGGTGCGGGGCGCACGTCCACCTGGGCCACGGAGCGCGGCTCGGGGACCGTGGAGGGCGGCGGGGGATGGGCACAGCCCGACCAGGAGCCGGGGCAGCCTCTTGAGAACAGTGACCCGAAGGACTGGATCCCGACAACGAGGAGGGAAGGGAGGGACCCGGGGAGCTGGGAGGCGGGGAATGAGGGTGGGGATGGGGGCGGGCCAGAGAGGCGGGAGGAGGGTGGGCAAGCACCGACTTCAGCCCAGGGGTGGTAGTCGCTGCGGGATCTCGCCTGTCTGGGAAGCAGGAGCGGCCCCAGCTGGTGGCCCTCGCCCCATCTAGCGCGGCCTGAGGCGGGTGACCGTGCCGGGCCTCTCACCGGGACCTTGTCCCCCTTTGTGCCCTTTCTCGTCTGGTCTGCACCAACCCCGCCAATCCCTTTGTCCCCCAAGTACTTCCCTTATCCAGCTGGCAGCTTGACCCTACTCTTCTCCGTCTGTTCAGCTGTCTCTGGGTGTGTAACAAACCACCCAACCTCAGTGCTGTCCAACAACAGCGTTCATGTGTTCCGCAGAGGAGCAGACCTGTTTGGGACACTTGATGGGTCCACAGCCGGATGGTGTCCTCTTTGGATCAGGAACTCAGGGCACTCGGGAACAGCTCTTCTCTGCTTCTCTAGGTGCTGGCCTCCGGTGGGAAGACATGAGTGGTGGAGCCAGCTCTGCAGGACAGGCTGGAGCCATCCAGAGGCTTCTGCCCTGAGCAGGTGCACCCTCGGCGTGAATGGCTGGGCTCACCCTGGGTGGTTGGCCAGAGCACCTGTACACCCAGCTCCCAGAGGCAGCCTGCGGATCCAGCACACAGAGTGAAGCCTGTTGGAATCACCTGCCAGGTTTGCCACATGCCGCCATGGCCGCCCAAGTTCGTGGGTTGTGGGGACGTGGACCCCACCTCACAATGGAAGATTGCCCAGAAGTTGCCTTCATCCCTCCTTCCCCTCTCTCCTCCCCTAACTTCCAAGTAAGAAGCAAGCAGGTTGCATCCTGCTGTTCATACCAGCCCTTAAATAACACCCGATCTCTCAAACCTCCCCCACCCCATCAGCTCCTCCTCTCCTACCTCCTGCAGTCCATATTTCTGTTATCTGCATCTTCATTAAAATATAGTGCCCCACCCCTTTTTGAGACAGAGTCTAACTGTGTCTCTGAGGCTAGAGTGCAGTGGTGCAATCTTAGCTCACAGTAGCCTTGACCTCCTGGGCTCAAGGGATCCTCCCACTTCAGCTTCTTGAGGAGCTGGGACTACAGGCAGGCGTCACCATGCCGGGCTAATTTTTTGTATTTTTTTTTAATAGACTCAGGGTCTCACCATGTGGCCCAGGCTGGCGTCGAACTCCTGGGTTCAAGTGATCCTCCCGCCTTGGCCTCCCAAAGTGCTGGGATTCTAGGCGTGAGCCACTGTACCCGGCCAATAGTGCTCTTTTGTGTATCATTCTGTTTCTCCAAGGCCTCCATAATTTTTATGTGTATCTGTCTTGCTGTGCATCTAATGCTTTCCATCTTTTCACTGCATGGCACCCCATCCTCGGCACATTCATCCAGCCAGTGGACCTTGCCTAATATTCTAGTGTCCTGACGAGCTGGGGACTTATGGGACACAGCAGTGAGCAAGACAGAAAAGGGCCCCCTTTCATGGAGTTTACATGTTACTAGGCAGGGACAGGGACAAACCAGTGACCACATAGTAACTTTGCTGATGGTGAGTGACGTGAAGGAGATGAGATGGGGGAAGGAGGGAGGCTGGCTTCAGCTCCACAGTCTCTCTCTGGGGAGGCAACAGCTGGCCTGATCCAGAAACAGGGTTCTTAGAAGTCAAGTGTTGGCAATGTTGGGAGAGACGCGTTTGGGACACTTGATGGGGTCACAGCCAGATGGTGTCATCTGTGGATCCAATTGAGGGACCGGCTCAATTGTGCAATTGAGGCACAGGCTGGGATCTGCCAGACGCAGATGCTCCATATGCTACCACATCCATCTCGGCCCCTTCCAGAGAAGAATGGCCACTGCCTCACTTCTGTGTGACCCAACCACAGAGGCAAAGGTTCTGGGAAACGGGTCTCCAGCTTAGAATAAGGGAACAACCTGGCAGGGCCCTCGTCTGGACAACTCAGCACACACGCACACGTCTTTTAAAAACCACATTTAACTTCCCAATAAAGCAAAAAACAGAATCATGCTTCTACGTAATATGATGCAAATATTCCAACCAGAAGGGAGTGAACAAAAGGTTCATGTCATTTTATCCACATTTCAGAAGATGATCCTTGTTCTTCTACTCAGTTTCTCTAAGAGCATTTAACACTTGACACTCCAAAGAGCATGTTTGGGGGTTGGATGACACAAATACTGAGATGAAATGTAAAGTTAACTATCGTTAACACATTTTATGCAGATAGCAGGGCAACGGAAAAGGGGAAAAGCAGGAAGAATGACTGGATAATGTTAGTACAAGTATGACTTGTGTGAGGATAAGAGGTACTCATTTCTACAGTCACATGGTCGTGGCTGGTGCCGTCTTCATGGCCACGCTCTTCCGTCACTCCTGTGTGGGCCCTTTGCCCTCTGCAAGCACCACTGCTGGCCATGGTTCATTGCCTGGTGGGGTGACCCAAACGTTCCTTCCCAAAAGGCCTATGCCGTTAGCACTTCCACCTTATGGGGTGGTTCTGGTTTTCCAATGGCATTTTATACAAGGCTTAGGGGAGCTACACGATATTACAGATGATCTCCTGCCCCCCAAATTTCTCCTCCTTAGCCCTGTTCTGTAATCGAGTTCCAGGTTCCCCTTGTTGGGCTTAGTCAGCCTGGCCAGCACAGGGACCCTCTTCTTTGTCGACCCCCTGGTGTGAGGAACCCGTGTCCAGGTGGGCAGTCTCAACTTCCTGCGTAACGTGTCCCCTGCTGGAAGCACTCCAGGGCTTTCCCAGGACCAGGGGGATTCCTAGGACATGGGACTTTCCGTTTTAAACCTGGCAAAGTCTTAAGCCAACCAGGATGAGTTGGTCCCTGGGAATCTGAGGCCTCTAGACCAACAGCGTGCGACACTGCAGGGGGCAGAACTTTCACACGTGGCTCACTGGGGATGAACGACAATGGGAAAGGGTTGCGGTTTCCACTCCTCCACCCCTGGACCAGTGAGCCCCAGCTTTGGGAAAAGCCAGAGATCAGGTGCTGATTCAGTGCCTGATTCGGGGTCCGCTGCATCCGGAGGACCCCGAATCCACAGCATTGCCACTCAGCTGGTGCCAAAACTGAGCCTCCCAAAGGCCATTCCATCAGGAACATGGCGAGATCTGTGGGTTCCAGGAGCACCGGCCCATTGCTGTCCCCAGGACAATGGCAGTGCCGCCGTGTGGAGCACCCCGTGGGTGGGTGAGGTGCTCCGAATGTGCAGGGTGGTGGTTTGGGCAGAGGCATTGAGGGCACCGAGCATTCCACAGCCGGGGTGGGAGCCCATCCTGCTGGGACAAGCGTCCTCCATGGTGGAGGAAGGGGCCAGTGTTGGTCTCTGCTGTTGGCTGCGGGGCACCCAGGGTAATCCGCTTCCCACTGCCACAGCCACTTGGCCCTGACTCAGGACAAGGGGAGCTGGGGAAAGAGGCTGGCTTATGTGCACGAATGGGTAATTTTTTCCATCTGACTATTAGGGTCCTCCTCTGCTGAGGCAGGTCTTTGCACACAAATTCTTCACACTCTGCCCACCCCAAGAGGTCTGTCTACACACTGTCACCCAGACCTTTTCATCTCTAACTTTGTAGTAGTACCCAAGTGCCTGGCCGTCAGCTAGACGGTCGGCCATGGCGGGGCGTCCACGGAGCTCTGCCTCCTCCTTCATCCTGCTTACTGCTCTACCCGGCGAGGACCTGCCTTTGCATCTGTCGTGCAGGCCTGGCCTCCCACACCCAGGTGGCGCTGCCGTGCTGGGGTGCCCACTTCGGGGTGGTGCCAGCTTATTATGCAGAGCCATCTGTGACCAGGGCTGCATTTGTGCTTTCTTAGTCATCGGGTCCCAGGGAACTCCTCACGACCCAGTGGTGTATTTCAGAGAGATGAGGCAGAGTGAGGGGAGCTGCCTGTTCACACCTGTTCAGGACCCCGGGGCCCCCAGGACCTTTTTGAGCTGATCAGGCATAGACCACTTCTGTCAGTGGCATCTGCTGTGCACACCCAGCCCTGAGGCTGGTGGGTCCGACCACACCCAGGGCACGACGGCAGCCCAGGCGTTAGAATGTGGCCCTTGGGGCTGGGCACGGCGGCTTATGCCTGTAATCTCAACACTTTGGGAGGTGGAGGTGGGAGGATCACTTGAGCACGGGCGTTTGAGACCAGCCTTGGCAACACAGGGAGACCCCATCTCTACAAAACATACAAACATTTGCCAGGTGTGGTCAAACCTGTAGTCTCAGCTACTTGAGAGGCTGGGGTGGAAGGATTGCTGAGGCCTGGGAGATCGAGGCTGCAGACCTGTGATTATACCACTGCACTCCAGACTGAGCGACAAAGCAAGACCCTATCCAAAAAAAAAAGAATGTGGCCCTTGACCCTGCTCAGTATCTGGAGCGTGGTTGGAGCCAGACAGCTCTCCCCAGATGGTGGGGGCCGGGATACCTCTCTCCAGATGGTGGGGGCTGGAATACCTCTCTCTGGATGGTGGGTCTGGCTTAGCTATCTCTAGATAGTGGGAACCAGGACACTTCTCTTCAGATGGTGGATGCCAGGACACCTATCTCCAGATGACATGGGCTGCAACAGCTATGTCCAGATGGTGGACCCTGGGACACCTATCTCCAGATGGTGGCAATGCTTTGCTGAAGGTCAGTGCAGGGGCCAACTAGAGGTCCAGCCAGAAGCTCCACACAGTTCAAGCACCATTGGGTCTGCTCGGCCATGAGGTCCAAGTGGCAGAGCAGCCCACATGGTGCGTGGCCCCTACCATGGGGTCGAAGTGGCCAAGCAGCCCATGTGGCACGTGGCCCCTAGCAGGCCACCTCCTGTCTTGGGTTAAGGCATTGGAGCAGCACTTCCAAATAAGGCAAAAGTTGCTTCCCAAATAACATGAGACCTACAGCACTAGGCATCATGCCTCTGTCTTCGTGGTGGAAGGGACTGAGGTAGCCACTTGCCTTGTGCTTGGAAAGGGATGGACCACTGGGTCCCTAGACGTGCTGGAGGTGTGGGCCCCAGGCATGTGGCTCGCAGATGCTCTAGGGCGGTGTTGAGGGCAGTGGCTACTTTCTGCTCACCGAGTCCAGTCCACACGATGGCCTCCCCGGAAGGGGCAGTGTGTGATTCCCTGCAAGCGAGGGCAGCGAGGGCGATGTGGGTTCCCGTCACCAGAGGACGACTCCGAGCTGGGCGCTGGCGTCCCTGGAGGGAGGGAAGTGAAGATGAACTGCTGGCCTTGCCTGTTGGAAGCAAAGTCTTCCGATGGTCTTCACCCGCAGGCGTGGAGACAAAGGCCTTCCCTGATGAATGCGCTGCCCATGAGGCCTCAGGGGACGTGCAGATTTGCTTTATCAACGAACGCATGTCAGCAGCAGCAGTTACACTAATCACCATCTGATTATTTGTACAGCAATTCCCTGTCCTTCAAGATCCACCTGCCTTCTGCACAGGCCAAATAAGGGAGGCAAACTGGGCTGTGGTGGAATCTCCAGCCCTGCATCTTCAGGTGCTCGATGGTGGCACTATTCTCTGCTGTTCCTCCAGGAGGCAGGACTGACTTCAATGAACTATTTTCCTGGGTAGAGGCAGCTCTATGGCCTCCTTCTGGCCTTTTCCAACACGAGACACCTCATCCCATGGGTCAGGGACCAATGTAGGATTCTGAGGATGTCTGTGCCAATGATGCATTCTGAAACCAGAGAGCAGGTCACTGCCCTCGCCGAGAGACAGATCTCAGCTAGAACTCATGGATCACCAGATGGCCACAAGCCCCTGCTGTGCTGAGCAGACCACTGTGGAATCAACGTCCATGCATAGCCAGGTCCCTGAAAAGACTGTATTTCTCTCCTTCCCTTCATAGCCATCTGGCACGTGGTTCTTAGGGGCCTATGGGAAGTCCAGGAAGGAAATTTACAGTAAAATCCTTGGCAGTGTCGGCCGGGCGCAGTGACTCACGCCTGCAATCCCAGCACTCTGGGAGGCCGAGGCGGGCGGATCACAAGGTCAGGAGATCGAGACCATCCTGGCTAACATGGTGAAGCCCCGTCTCTATTAAAAATATAAACAATTAGCTGGGTGTGGTGGCGGGCGCCTGTAGTGCCAGCTACTTGGGAGGCTGAGGCAGGAGAATGGCGGGAACCCGGGAGGAGGAACTTGCAGTGAGCTGAGATCGTGCCACAGCACTCCAGCCTGGGCGACAGAGTGAGACTCTGTCTCAAAAAAAAAAAAAAAAAAAAAAAACCCTCGGCAGTGTCATTAGGTCCTTCCTCAGGGCCTGGCTCTGTGGACTGGCTTGGAATGGAAGTTGGCAGAGGGGCCACAGCTCTGTTGTGAGGAACCCAGGCTTCTTGCTGTGGACTGAACAAATCCATATGTTGAAGCCCTAAGCCTATGTGACGGCATTTGGAGGGGGCCCTTGGGAGGTGATTAGGGTCAGATGAAGTCTTGAGTCTGGGCTCACAGGACAGGGTTGGTGCCCTGATAACAGGAGAAGCCCAGAGCTCATGCACTCTCTCCCCGCAAATTCTCTCTGTCTCCATGTCTCTCTCTCCCTCTCTCCTCCATCTATCTCCCTGTCTCTGTCTCTCCCCATCTCTCTCTCTCCTCTGTCTCTCCCCATCTCTCTCTGTCTCTCTCTCTCCCTCATCTCTCTCTCCCTCTCTGTCTTTGTCTCTCCCTTTCTGCTGTCTCTCCCCCACCTCTCTCTCCCTCTCTGTCTCTCCCCCACCTCTCTCTCCCTCTCTGTCTCTCCCCCACCTCTCTCTCCCTCTCTGTCTCTCCCCCACCTCTCTCTCCCTCTCTGTCTCTCCCCCACCTCTCTCTCCCTCTCTGTCTCTCCCCCACCTCTCTCTCCCTCTCTGTCTCTCCCCCACCTCTCTCTCCCTCTCTGTCTCTCCCCCACCTCTCTCTCCCTCTCTGTCTCTCCCCCACCTCTCTCTCCCTCTCTGTCTCTCCCCCACCTCTCTCTCCCTCTCTGTCTCTCCCCCACCTCTCTCTCCCTCTCTGTCTCTCCCCCACCTCTCTCTCCCTCTCTGTCTCTCCCCCACTTCTCTCTCCCTCTCTGTCTCTGTCTCTCCCCCACCTCTCTGTCCCTCTCTGTCTCTCCCCTCCCCTCGACATGCATATGCTGAGGAAAGGCCCTGGAGGACACAGAGATGGAGCCAGAGCCTCTGAACCTGACCGCGCTGGCACCCTGATCTCAGGCTTCCAGCAGCCAGAAAGGGCAGAAAATACATTTCTGTTCTGCGGTATTTTGTAACGGCAGACTGAGCTGACTGACACACTTCTATCCACCACACCATGAGTTTTTCTGATTACACAAACCAAGTGAGGCTTCAGCGGGCAGCCCCAAGCCAAGGGGTGCCAAGATGGGTCAGCCAGCTCCGAGGGCTTCTGCAGGTGGAGCCATGCTGACCCTGCCTGGGCCGCACTGCCCGTTTCTGTGGCCACATCCTCCTGTCTGTAGACATGAGGTACCATCCCCATCCTACCGTGCTGGGGCCGGCAGAGACCCCATTTCCAGGGCCCACTGCAACACCTAATTGTGCCTTTCATAATTAGGGAGGAGGGGGTGTGACAACATAGTCAGCTTTGCTTTTTTTTTTTGAGACAGAATCTCGCTCTGTCGCCAAGGCTGGAGTGCAGTGGTGTGATCTTGGCTCACTGCAACCTCCGCCTCCTGGGTTCAAGCGATTCTCCTGCCTCAGCCTCCCGAGTAGCTGGGACTACAGGCATCCCCCACCATGCCTGGCTAATTGGTGTGTTTTTAGTACAGACAGGATTTCGCCACATTGGTCAGGATGGTCTCAAACTCTTGACTTCAGATGATCCACCCGCCTCGGCCTCCCAAAGTGCTGGGATTACAGGCATGAGCCACTGTGCCTGGCCCCAGTTTAGCATTTTTAAAAAACGAATGGACTTTATTTTTTGGAAGGGTTTGAGATTTACAGAAATAATACAGAGAGCTTCCCTGCCCCCCCAACCCCACCCACAGTTCGCCTCGTTATTACCGTCTTGCCTTAGTTTGGTATATTTGTTATAATGAATAAACCAGTATCAATGCATCATTGACCAAATAAAGTCACGGTTCAGATTCCCTCATTTGTTTTCCCTGACATCCTTTCTGCGTTCCAGGACTACATTCCTCAGCGTCTGTCTCCCAGGGCCCCTGGGCTGGGCCATTTCTCAGACTCCTTGTTTTTGACGACCTGGACAGCTCCAAAGAGGCCGGGTGGGTGGCGGGATGTCCCTGCTAAGATCCGCCTGCTCTTTTTCTCATGATGAGCTGGAGTCACAGGTTTTTTGGAAGAAGATGCCAGAGGTGAAGCAGCATCTTCATCCATCCTCTCAGGGGCAACTGCATCGGTGGACTCGTGACTTGGCGCCGGCCTTGTCTTCTGCAGAGGCTCCTCAGGCTCCTCTGCTAGCCACGACAGATCAGCCAGCTCCGAGGGTTTCTGCAGGTGGAGCTGCACCCTTCCCACCCCGCACTCTCTGGAAGGGCGGCACTGTACCAGCCCATGTCGAGGGGCTGGGTGGGGGGCTCTGCTCCTCCTTAGGGGCCATGTCTACGTCATTGGTTTAGAATTCTTCTGCAGAGGAGACTGGTCTCTTCTCCCCCATTTGTGAATTTATTTGATCACTTATTTACATCGCTATGGACTTGTGGATATTTACAGCACACTTTGGGTTGGGGATGTAGCATGAGGTGCCGCTTCATTCATTGTGTTGATCAAACTCTGGGAGTTCACTCCGTTGGACCCTGGGTCCACTCGCATATTTACATCGAGTGTGTGTGTGTATCTTTGTGTTTGGTGTGTATGTGTGTGCATGTGTATGTGTATACATGTGTATGTGCACGTGTGTGCATGTGTATGTGTGGTGTGTGCGTATGTATGTGTTTAATGTATGTGTGTATGTGCGTGTGTATGTGTATGTGGTGTATATGTGGGTATATGTGTATATGCATGGTGCGTGTATGTGCATGGTGCCTGTGTGGTGTGTGTGTATTTGTGGGCATGGTGCATATTTGTGGTGTGTATGTGTATGTTGTGTGTATGTGTGTGCATGGTGCCTGCGTATGTGTGTAGTGTATGTGTATATGTGTGGTGTGTATGTGTGTGTGCATGGGGTGTGTATGTGTTTGTGGTGTGTGTATGTTGTATGTGTGTGGTGTGTGTGTATGTATGTATGGTGTGTGTGTAAAAGTGTATGTATGTATGCCTGTTTGTGGTGTGTGCATGGTGTGTGTGTGAGTTTGGGTGTGTATGTGTGTGACTGTATGTGTGTATGTATGTTTGTGGTGTGTATGTGCATGGTGCCTGTGTGTGTGGTATGTGTGTATATGTGTGTGCATGGTGCGTGTGTGTGAGTGTATGTATGTGTGTGTGCTGTGTATGTGTGTGATGCGTGTGTGGTGAGTTTGTGGTGTGTTTGTATGTGTGTGTGGTGTATGTGTGTATGACATATGTATGCAGGTGGTGTGTATATACGTGTGTGCATGGTGTGTGTGTGGTGTGTATGTGCATGGTGCATGTGTGTATGCGTGTGGGGTGTGTCTGTGCATGGTGCATGTATGTGTCTGGTGTGTGTGTATATGTGTGCATGGTGCATGTGTGTGAGTGTATGTATGTTTGTGGTGTGTATGTGTGTGTGCATGGTGTGTGTGTTTGTGGTGTGTGTATGTGTATGGTGCATGTATGTCTATGTGTGTTTGTGGTGTGTGCGTGTGTGCATGGTGTGTGTGGAGTGTGTGTGCATGGTCTGTGTGTGTTTGTGGTATGTGTATGTATGCATGTTTGTGGTGTGTGTGTGTGCATGGTGTGTGTGTGTGAGTGTATGTGTGTATGTATGTTTGTGGAGTGTGTGTGTGTGTGTGCATGGTGCCTTGTGTGTGTGTGTGCATGGTACCTTTGTGTGTATGTATGTGTGTGTGTTTGTGGTGTATGTGTGTTTGTAGTGTGTGTGTGCATGGTGCGTGTGTGTGAGTGTATGTGTGTATGTATGTTTGTGGTATGTGTGTGTGTGCACAGTGCCTGTGTGTGAGTGCATGGTGTGTGTGTGTGATGTGTGTGTATATGTGTGTGCATGGTGCATGTGTATGTGTTTGTAGTGTGTGTATGTGTTTGTGGTGTGTGTGTGCATGGTGTGTGTGAGTGTATGTATGTTTGTGGTGTGTATGTGTGTGTGTGCATGGTGCCTTTGTGTGTGTGTGTGTGCATGGTGCATATGTGTGTTTGTGACGTGTGTGTGAGTGTATGTGTGTATGTTTGTGGTGTGTATGTGTGTGCACGGTGCCTGTGTGTGAGTGCATGGTGTGTGTGGTGTGTGTGTGTTTGTGTTTGTGGTGTGTGTATGTGTTTGTGGTGTGTATGTGTGTGCATGGTGCCTTTGTGTGTATATGTGTGTGTGTCCATTGTGCATGTGTATGTGTTTGTGGTGTGTGTATGTGAGTTTGTGGTGTGTGTGTGTGTGTGCATGGTGTGTGTGTGTGCGTGTGTGTGGTCTGTAGTTGTTTGTTTTTCTGAGCACTTCCTTCCTTTCTGGCACTGCAGGATGCTCCAGACCCACCTTGTATTTTTCCTGTCCCAGTCCTAGAATCAGCCACTTCCCCATGGAGCGCTGGTTCCTTTCGGGCAGAACGGGACTAGGAAACCAAGATCCAGGTGCCAGGTGTGTTCACTGCTGCTGGGGTGTTATTTCCTTTATGTTCTCTTGCAGACAAAAGCAATAAATATGTGTGTGTGCTAACATGTATGTGCACTCACCTGTACATAGTTTTGTCTGTAGCCATCTGTGCCTATGTTAAGTTAAACCGGAACCCTCACAGATGCCTCCGGTCCTGCCTGTCACCACCAGGATCATTCAGCTGCCTCCCCTTCATGATCTTTAAACTCGCCTCTGCGAGCGAGGGATGGAGCTCCACCATCTGCTCTCTACTTATTTAGCTGCTCAACCCCAGTACGGATGTACCCTGATATCAGAATTGCCAACCTGTATCCCTGTGGGAAGCAACCGTATCAACTAAAGCACACTGCAGATGCGAGTTCCTTTTGCCTTTAGTCTTACAGACCCCACTCATTTCCAGAGCCACTTAGGTCAGCTCCTCTCCCCTGCCTGCTGCAGCGAGGTCTTTCATACCTTTGTAACACAATCGCAGTCTTCTGTCACATTCTACATCTTTCTTGGGATCCTCTGCCCTCCTAAATTATTTAAATTTTTTGAGGCTGGGTATGTAATCCCAGCACTTTGGGAGCTGAGGCTGGAGAATCGCTTGAGCCGGGAGTTCAAGACCAGCCTGGGCATCATGATGAGATCCTACAAAAATTAGCCAGGTGTGGTGGCATGCACCTACAGTCTCTGCTACTGGGGAGTCTGAGGTGGGGGATCGCTTGAGCCCAGGAGGTTAAGGCTGCAGTGAGCGGTGATCATACCTCCACACTCCAGCCCGGGAGAGAGAGCAAGACCTTGTCTCAAAAATAAAACAGAATTTTCATTCATGAAGGTTCACTCTGTGTTGTCCAGTTTTAAGGTTTTGGTTGTCATGTATCAACCATTACAGTATCATACATAATAGTTCTACCGTTCTAAGAAATCCCTCTGCCCTTCCCCTATTCATTTCATCCCCAGGCCCCTGTGCCTCTGGTCTCTGTAGTTTTACTTTCTCCAGAATGTGATACTGTTGGAATTGTAGAGCGTGCAGCCTCTTCAGACTAGCTTCTTTCTCTTAGCCGTATGCACATATGGGTCAGCCGTGTTTCTCTGTCACTTGATAGCTCTTATTTATTGCTGAGCAATATTTCATTATATGAATGTACTAAACAGTTTATCCATTCACTGTTTCTTTTTCTTTTTTCTTTTCTTTCCTTTTCTTTTTGACAGAGTTTCGCTCTTGTTGCCCAGGCTGGAGTGTAGTGGTGTGATCTCGGCTCACTGCCACCTGGGTTCAAGCGATTCTCCTGCCTCAGCCTCCCAAGTAGCTGGGATTACAGGCATGTGCCACCATACCCGACTAATTTTGTATTTTTAGTAGAGACGGGGTTTCTCCATGTTGGGCACACTGGTCTCGAACTCCTGACCTCAGGCAATCCGCCCGCCTTGGCCTCCCAAAGTGCTGAGATTACAGGCGTGAGCCACTGCACCCGGCCCCATTCACTATTGAAGGACATCTTGATTGCTTCCAATTTTGGCAATTACAAATAAAACCATTATAAACGTGCGTGCAGGCTTTTGGGTGGACGTAGGTTTTCAACTCAATTGAATAAACGCCTGGGAGTTGAATTGTTGGATCACATGGTGAACCTATGTTTAGTTGTGTAAGAAACTGCCAAATGTCTTCCAAAGTGACTGTGTCATTTTGCATTTCCGTTGGCCATAAATGCAAATAAATGAGTTCTTGCTGTTTCATGTCCTTGTCGGCATTTGGGATTGTCAGTTTTTTACTTACAGGGTTTTTTAAAAATATATTTATTTATTTATTTTTGAGACAGAGTCTCTCACTCACTGTGTCGCCCAGGCTGGAGCACCTCACTGCAACCTCCGCCTCCCAGGTTCCAGCGATTCTCTTGCCTCAGACTCCTGAATAGCTGGGATTACAGGCATGCACCACCTTGCCTGGCCAACTTTTGTACTTTTAGTAGAGACGAGGCTTCACCACGTTGGTCAGACTGGTCCTGAACTCATGACCTCAAGTGATCCGCCTGCCCTGGCCTCCCAAAATGCTGGGATTATAGGCGTGAGCCACCACACCTGGCCTGCCCATTTTAAAATTAGGTGGTTTGTTTTCTTATTGTTGAGTTTTAGGCATTCTTTCTGTATTTTTCATGCAATCCTGTATCAAATATGTGTTTTGCAAATATTTTCTCCCAGTGTATGGCTTATCTTTTTATTGTCTTTCCCCGCTCCCCCCTCGGATCTCTCACCCAGGCTGGAGTGCAGTGATTCAGTCTTGGCTACTGCCACCTCTGCCTCCCAGGCTCAAGCCATCCTCCTGCCTCACCTCCTGAGTAGCTGGGACTACAGGTACGTGCCACCATGCCTGGCTAATTTTTTAAATTATTATTATTTGTAGAGATGAGGTCTCCCTATGTTGCCCAGGCTGATCTCGAACTCCTGGGCTTGAGTGTTCTGCCTGCCTCAGCCTCCAAAAGTGCTGGGATTACAGGCATGAGTCGCCATGCCCAGCCATCTTTTTATTGTCTTAATAGTGTGCTTCACAGAACCAATTTTTTTCCTTTTTTTGAGATGGAGTTTTGCTCTTGTTGCCCAGGCTGGAATGCCATGGCAGGATCTCGGCTCACCACAACCTCTGCCTCCCGGGTTCAAGCGATTCTCCTGCCTCAGCCTACCGAGTAGCTGGGATTACAGGCATGCACCACCATGCTTGCCTAATTTTGTATTTTTAGTAGAGATGGGGTTTTTCCATGTTGGTTAGGCTGGTCTCGAACTCCTGAACTCAGGTGATCCACCCACCTCGGCCTCCCAAAGTGCTGGGATTACAGGCGTGAGCCCCTGCGCCCAGCCCAGAACCAAATTTTTAATTTTAATAAAGTCCAGCTAATTTTCTTTCATGGATGCTCATGATGTATCTAAAAAACTCATTGCTAAATCCAAGCTCACCTAAATTATCTCCTATGTTATCATCTAGTTTTATAGTTTTGCATTTTACATTTAGATCTCTGATCCATTTTGAGTTAATTTTTGTGATAAGTGTAAGGTCTGTGTCTAGATTCATCTTTCTGTATATGGATGTCCAATTGTTCCACCACAATTTGTTGAAAAGATTATCATTCTTTATTGAATTTCCTTTGTTCCTTTCTCAAAAATCAGTTGACTATATTTGTATGGACCTATTTCTGGGCTCCCAATTCTGTTCCATCGATCTATTTGTCTGTTCTTTTGCTGATACCAGGCTGTTTTGGTGACTATAGCTTTACAGTAAGTCACGCAGTGTCAGTTCTCTAACTTTTTTTTTTTTTAGTATGGTATTGACTATTCTGAGTGTTTGAGTTTCCATAGAAACTTTGGAATCAGTTTGTCAGTAGCCGCAAAACAACTTGCTGGAATTTTGATTGGGATTGTATTGAATCTATGATCGAATTGGGAAGAACCGATATCCCAACAATATTAAATTCCTATCAACCAACACAAACTATCTTACCATTTATTTAGATCTTAGATTTCTTTCATCAAAGTTTTGTAGCTGTTCTCATGTGGTTCCTGTACATATTTTGTTACATTTATACCTAGATATTTCATTTTTGTGGTGCTAACGTAACTGTACTGAGTTTTAAATGCTGAATCCCCATTGTTCGTTGCTAGTAAGTAGGAAGCAACTGACTCTTGTGTATTACTTTGTATCCTACAGTCTTGCTATAATCACTTATCAGTTCCAGGAGTTTTATAGTTAATTATTTGGGATTTCCTACACAGATAGTCATGTCATCTGTGAACAAAGACAGTTTTACTTCTTCCTTCCCAACCTACACACATTTTATTCCTTTTCCTGTATTATTTCATCAACCTGGGTTTCCAGTGCAATGCTGAACAGTAATGGTGAGAGCAGACGACCCTGTCTCACTCTTTCTCCTAGGGCACAGTATCTACAGTCTCACCAGTAAGTGTGATGTTAGTTGCACATTTTTGGGTAGATGAATTTTATCAAGTTGAAGTAATTTTCTTGTCTTCTCGTCTTCTCTTTCTTTTTTTTCCTTTTACTTTTTCTTTTTTCTTTTTTTTTTTTGAGATGGAGTCTCGCTCTGTTGCCCAGGCTGGAGTGCAGTGGCGCGATCTCGGCTCACTGCAAGCTCCGCCTCCCAGGTTCACGCCGTTCTCCTGCCTCAACCTCCCGAGTAGCTGGGACTACAGGTGCCCACCACCACACCCGGCTAATTTTTTGTATTTTTAGTAGAGACAGGGTTTCACCGTGTTAGCCAGGATGGTCTCGATCTCCTGACCTCATGATCCACCCACCTCGGCCTCCCAAAGTGCTGGGATTACAGGCGTGAGCCACCGCACCCGGCCTACCAGCGCCATCTTGTCTGCTCCTTACTGTACACATGGCTGCCAAAGGGAAGGGAAGATGGAACTGCCATTTTGATCATGCCTAGTCCCAGGCAGCCTTTTCCTATTGGCATAGCTGTTAGTATTCACCTGTTCAAACTTCCAGCTTGCTTGTCTATGTCTGCAGCTGGATTTTACCAGCTGCTCTTTGTTAGAAAAGAAAACGATTTGGGGGCTGCTTTTCATTAAAAGGAAAACCTTACCGAGGACTTTTTTACCCTCACTACCTGCCTAAATAATTTCTTTTTTTTTTTTTTTTTTTTTTTTTTTTTTGAGGCGGAGTCTCGCTCTGTCGCCCGGACTGGAGTGCAGTGGCCAGATCTCAGCTCACTGCAAGCTCCGCCTCCCGGGTTCACGCCATTCTCCTGCCTCAGCCTCCCGAGTAGCTGGGACTACAGGCGCCCACCACCTCGCCCGGCTAGTTTTTGTATTTTTAGTAGAGACGCGGTTTCACCGTGTTAGCCAGGATGGTCTCGATCTCCTGACCTCGTGATCCGCCCGTCTCGGCCTCCCAAAGTGCTGGGATTACAGGCTTGAGCCACCGCGCCCGGCCAATAATTTCTTTTTAACTCCTATATCATCACTTGGTCACCCAGGCTGGAGTGCAGTGGTGCCAACACAGCTCACTGCAGCCTCGACCTCCTGAGTTCAAGCAATTCTCCCATCTCAGCCTCCTGAGTAGCTGGGACTAGAGGCACATGCCACCAGCCCCTACCACACCCAGCTAATTGTTGTATTTTTCACTGAGACAGGGTCTCCCTATGTTGACCAGGCTGGTCTCTAACTCTGGTCTCAAACGATCCTCCCACCTTGGCCTCCCACAGAGCGGGGATTACAGGTGCACACCACGGCTCCAGCAACGGAGGCCGCACATGCTCAGCGTGTGAGGCTGCCCTGTGGCTTGGGTCAAACCAATGCACTGGGTCCCAAATAAGTTCAACCACAAATCCCCACTGGAGCGGCTGTGCCCTGGGGAGGGCGGCCTTTCCATGCCTCTCCTTTGGGGATGGGGGTGCCTTCTGGCCACACTGCCTATAATAATTGCCCCGAACCTCCTCCGTGTCCTCCGTTGGGCTCCCAGGGTGGGGCCGACTCGTGGCTCCAGGCAGCAGGGTGAGGGCTGTTCCCTGGCAGCGGGACAACGGCCAGGACCCCCGCCCCAGGTCAGCAGGCCTGGGAGGCCCCCATGCATAACGGGCCGGGTTGGGGAACCGCCTGAGTCTCTTCCTGGCCGAGTTGGGAGGAGCACCTCCTGCTGTGTCTGGGTTAATGCCACCGTGGGGACCTGCGAAAGGAGGCCGAGGATCACTGGAGATGCAACCTGGGTGCCCCTCTGTGACTCACAGGGCGGCAGAGTCGGCTCCTGCGCAGGACAAATGCGCGGGGGGAGGGGCTCCCAGCCGGCCAGAGTGTGTGACCTGCAGTCTGGGGGCCCCGCGGCCTCGCCGAGGAGTGGGTTCAGCCCAGGGTAGAGCTGCTGGGAGAGGCCTCGCTGTGGGCCCTGAGTCCCGAGTGGCCGGGCCACAAGGCCAGCCCTCGCAAGGTGGAGCGGTTTCTGTGGCCCCCATGCAGGCAGCCGAGCGGGTCAGGGTGACCCGGGGTGATCGCGCCCACCGCGGGCTCCCGGAGCGGCGCCTGTGAGTTTGCTGCGCCCTGAGCCCCTGGACACCCGCGCGGTGGCGGGAGGTTTTTATCTGCGCCTCCTCCAGACGCGGCGGCTCCCGGCACGGACATTCCCCTGGGCCAGGCCCGCTCCTGGGTCCCCACAGCGCCCCCCAGGCCTGGCCCTGACCCTCCTCTGGTCCCTCCCTGGGGTGCACACCAGCCCCTCCTTCTCCCTCGGCGCCCCCCGGGGCCTCCCCCGCTCCCCCGGGTGCCCCTGTCCCGCCCGGCCTAGCCCGGTGCTTCCAGGCCTTTCCATTCCGAGTCCTGTTGGCTTGTTTAGGGTTTGCGTTTTCCCTGAGGCCCCTGAGGCTCCGCCAGGTCATTCCTGCCCTGCGTGGCCTCCCAGCCTCCTTTTCCAGGGGTGGGTGGGCTCAGGGGCTCCGGGGTCCACGCCGCCTTCGTGGCTCCAGCGCCCTGGGCACCGCCCTGCGCTCTGTTGGAAGAACGAGGCGGGGGCCCCGGGCTGCTGGGGTCCGACCCTGCGTCTCCGCGGGGTCTCCTCCATCCGCCCCCGGCGAACCAGGACAGCGCAGCGGAAGCAGAAACTCCCGCTCGGGCCTGATGTGGGCTTCGTTCGGTTTGACCAGAAATGCTCGGGGGACCATCAGGACCGGAGTCAGTCGAAATCTGGGTTCAGCGTCCCGGCCCCCGGTGTCCCGGATGGCTAACGGGTTGGGGGGCGAAGGCCGCGGCGCCTCCTCAGGAGCGACCCTCGCCCCGCAGGCCCCGTTTCGCCCCTCCCTGAGGGCGCGTTTTGCCGGCAAGGCCACCAGGTGGCGCCGCAGGGCCCCGAACAGCCGGGGAGGCGCGCGCAGGGCCGGGCCCGGGTCCTCTCGCCGGAGGGGCGGGGCGGGGCGGGGCGGGGCCGGGGGCGGGTCCTCTCGCCGGAGGGGCGGGGCGGGGGCCGGGGGCGGGTCCTCTCGCCGAGGGGCGGGGGGGGGGCCGGGGGCGGGTCCTCTCGCCGGAGGGGCGGGGGGGGGGGGCCGGGGGCGGGTCCGCTCGCCGGAGGGGCGGGGGGGTCCGGGGGCGGGTCCTCTCGCCGGAGGGGCGGGGGGGGGGGGGGCCGGGGGCGGGTCCTCTCGCCGGAGGGGCGGGGGGGGGCCGGGGGCGGGTCCTCTCGCCGGAGGGGCGGGGGGGGGCCGGGGGCGGGTCCTCTCGCCGGAGGGGCGGGGCGGGGAGGGGGCGGGGCCGGGGGGCGGACCGGCTCCGAGCATCTGGGGGGCGGGTCTGCTGGGGGCCGCGCTTGCGGGGTGGGAAGGTCCGGGGCGTGCCAGAGGTCCCAGGAAGGGGAGGCGGGGAGGGGATGCGGCGCCCTGGCAGCATCCGGACCCGCCCCCCGCCCCCCAGGCGCTTTCTCCGTTTCCCCGAAGTGACGACCGCGCCTGGGCCGGAAGCGGGGAGGGGCCGCCTCGTGGGAGCGCGGACGGGCAGAGCCCTTTGTGTTCGGGACGGGGCGGGACGGGCTGGGTGCGGGGAGACCCCCTGCGCCCTGGCCCTGCTGAGGAGGAGGGGGCTCTAGACGGGCGGGACGCTCCTCCGAGCGCTGCGTATCTGGGGCCTCGAAACGCAGACCCGCCCCCACCTTTGGAACGTCCTCCCCCCATCCCTGGGGAGCCGCTGGGAACGCCCCACACCCATCCATCCCGGGCCGCGCCTTCACGGTTGTTTTCCTCGGTCTGGTAAACGCCCCGGCCCGCTCGGTTCCGGGCCGTCGGTTCGGGGACGTTTTCCTGGCACAGCCCTGGGAGGCCTCCCCGGCGCCGAGGGCAGCCAGTGTCTGGGGGCAGAGTCCTTGTCCGGGAAGATGCGCCCCGGGCTCGGCTCCTGCCTACACCCACTGCGTGGCGCGGGTCCCCCGGTCCTCCAGGCTTCCTGTGGGAGCTGGGGCTTGGGAAGCCGCCGCAGAAGCGGTTCCCTTGGCCACCTCCCTGCCTGAGAAGTCAGCCGTCCTTGCCTCTGACCCAGGGGCTCTGTCTTCTGATGGCCTCCGGGGAACTGTGGCCGGTTCACCCCCTAGGTGGTGAAGCTAGTCGTTTGAACCAGAGCAACTCCATCTTGATTAGGAGCTGGGTAAAATGAGGCTGAAATCCACTGGGCTGCATTCCTAGACGGTGGAAGCTCAGATCCTGCCCGTTTGTGTACGGGAAGAACCCACCAGACTCCTGAAGTCCACCTCAGCTCCCTTCCCCGAGCTCCAGGCCCGGCCTGCAGTTCCCTCCACCCCTTAGACCGCAGACCTGGACAACTCCCTGTGTTTTGAGCCCCCTGTGCCCTTCCTATCCTGTTTGCCACCCAAATTGTTCTTAACCCCGTTATTTAGGGCATGCGATAGTGTGGGCGGAGGATTACCCAGGTGCCGAGGCAAGAGATTGAAGGCACAAACTCTTTCAGTATAATAAAGAAAATAGAATAAGAACAGTCAGAATACAGATTAGATATAGAGATGATCATGAGCATTATCAATAGTATAAACATTATTAATCAGCTTTTATCATGGACATTATCAATCAGGATGAGCATTATTAATCATTAACTTTTAATAGTACTCTTTCTTGCATTACTAATATAACCAAGGAATAACTGGCGGGTATAGGGTCAGGTGCTGAAGGGACATCATGAGAAGTGACCGAGAAGGCAAGAGATGAGCCCTCCGTCACGCCCGCATAAGGGCCGCGGGAGGGCTCCTTGGTCAAGCGGTAACGCCAGTGTCTGGAAAGGCACCCATTACTTAGCAGACCGCGAAAGGGAGTCTCCTTTCCTTGGAGGAGTCAGGGAACACTCTGCTCCACCAGCTCCTCGTGGGAGGCTGGATATTATCCAGGCCTGCCCGCAGTCACCCGGAGGCCGAAACCCCTCCCTGTAGTGCTGTGCTTCAGTGGTCACTCTCCTTGTCCACTTTCATGTTCCTCCCGTACTCCTGGTTCCTCTTTGAAGTTCGTAGAAGGTAACAATAGAAGAAATAAAGTCTTTGATCTTTCTTTTTTTTTTTTTTTTGAGATGGAGGCTCGCTGTGTTGCCCAGGCTGGAGTACAGTGGCCCGATCTTGGCTCATTGCAAGCTTCGCCCCCTGGGTTCATGCCATTCTCCTGCCTCAGCCTCCCAAGTAGCTGGGACTACAGACGCTCACCACCATGCCTGGCTAATTGTTTGTATTTTTAGTAGAGACGGCGTTTCACTGTGTTAGCCAGGATGGTCTCGATCTCCTGACCTCATGATCCACCCACCTTGGCCTCCCAAAGTGCTGGGATTACAGGCGTGAGCCATCACGCCTGGCTGTCTCTGATCTTTCTTAGAAGTGCATAGAAGAAAACGCTGACGTATGCTGCCTTCCCTCTCTGCTTCAGCTGCCTATAAGGGAAGGGCCCCCTGTCCTATGATCATGTGACTTGTCTGACCTTATCAATGACTTGGATGACTCACCCTCCTTACCCTAACCCCTTGTCTTGTATGCAGTAAATATCAGCGCCCAGCCATTCGGGGCCATTACTGGGTCTCTGCATCTTGGTGGTAGTGGTCCCCTGGGCCCAGCCGTTTTCTCTTTATCTCTTTGTCTTGTGTATTTATTTATTTATTTATTTATTTATTTATTTATTTATTTATTTTATTATTATTTTTTTTTGAGACGGAGTCTCGCTCTGTCACCCAGGCTGGAGTGCTGTGGCCGGATCTCAGCTCACTGCAAGCTCCGCCTCCCGGGTTCACGCCATTCTCGTGCCTCAGCCTCCCGAGTAGCTGAGACTACAGGCGCCGTTACGTCGCCTGGCTAGTTTTTTTTTGTAGTTTTTAGTAGAGACGGGGTTTCACCGTGTTAGCCAGGATGGTCTCGATCTCCTGACCTCGTGATCCGCCCGTCTCGGCCTCCCAAAGTGCTGGGATTACAGGCTTGAGCCACCGCGCCCGGCCGAGAAGTTGAAGTTCTAAAGTTCAAGTCCAGAAATACTGGGAAGGGAAAAACAAAACAAAAAAACTCAGGAAACAAACATCAGGGAAAAACCCAGAATCTCATCATGAAAATAGTGTCCTGTTGCTCCGTTTCTGATTGGCAGCTCACAGCTTGTGTTTCACCCCGGCCTCTGGGGCCGGCTCTGTGCCTGGCCTGAGGCCGACTCCCTGGCACAGTCCACACAGTTGGGCCAGGCTTCCTGCCCTGGAAACCAGTCGGGGCTTCTCCACAGGAACGTGCCTGGGCAGACACAGGGCTTTGCTGGTTCTCCCACAGGAAGTCTGAGATGAAACTTGGGTGTTTTGCTTTAACAAAAAAAAAAAAAAAAAAAAGCCAAAAAACAAAAACAAAACTGGGTTTTGATGTGTTTAGAAAGAGACCTTTCTGAGCGTCTTCTGCTCTGTGGCCTGGGTGCGGGGTGCTGCCCACCAATAGCAGCTGGGCTGGGCCTTCTGCTCCCAGCCTGGGGGTGCTTTTCAGCCCCTGTAGAGGTAAAGTAACACCCAAAGTCTCTCTTCTTTAAAAAGGGCAGAGCCGCTGGGGGAATATGAATTTCATGTCGTTACCCGTGGAGGGTGTCCAGGTTCTTGGTGTCTTGAACAAAGAACTGGACCAAACATATGAAGTAAGGAAGGAATGAGGAGATTTACTGGAAATGAAAGCACACACCACAGCGTGGGAGTGGTCAGAGTGTGGGGCTCAAGGGCCCCGTTCCAGAATTTTGGGGAGTTTAAATACCTTCTAGAAGATTCCATTGGTTACTTGGTGTACGCCCTATGTAAATGGAGAGGATGAAGTAAAGTTACAAAGTTATTTACTGGGTGTAGGCCTTATGGAGGATGAAATAAAGTTACAGAGTCATTTACTGGGCGCAGGCCCTATGGAGAGGCTATTTCCTGTCATACCTGAGGTGTGAATCGGCCTTACGCTCCCTGTCTCCAGGCTTCATTTTCCTGCCTCACTAGCACCAGGCCCACAGCCACACAATGTGGAAAACGGACTCCACGTGCCTCCAAGGCGAACACCCTGGATCTCAGGAGCAGAGACCTAGCGGTGTCCCAGGGAGAGTGGAGAGACAGCGAGAGAAATGTTCTGGCTGGTCCGGAGGGCGAAACAGCAGAGACTGTTCTGTAAGAGGTGTGTGAACCAGAGCAACTCCATCTTGATTAGGAGCTGGGCAAGATGAGGCTGAGACCTACTGGGCTGCATCCCCAGATGGTTAAGGCGTTCTAAGTCACAGGATGACACAGGAAGTTGGCAATAGCCACAGGTCATAAAGACCTTGCTGATAAAACAGTTTGGGGCCGGGCGTGGTGGCTCAAGCCTGTAATCTCAGCACTTTGGGAGGCCCAGACGGGCGGATCACGAGGTCAGGAGATCGAGACCATCCTGGCTAACACGGTGAAACCCCGTCTCTACTAAAAAATACAAAAAACTAGCCGGGTGAGGTGGCGGGTGCCTGTAGTCCCAGCTACTCAGGAGGCTGAGGCAGGAGAATGGCGTAAACCCGGGAGGCGGAGCTTGTAGTGAGCTGAGATCCGGCCACTGCACTCCAGCCTGGGCCACAGAGCGAGACTCCGTCTCAAAAAAACAAACAACAACAAAGAAAACAGTTTGGAATAAGGAAGCCGGACAAATTCCTCCAAAACCAAGGTGGTGATGAGAGTGACCTCTGGCCGTCCTCAGTGCTACACTCCCACCAGGGCCCTGACAGTTTACAAATGCCATGGCAACGTCAGAAGGTTACTCTACATGGTCTAAAAGAGGGGGCAAGAATTATCCACCCCTTGTTTAGCGTATGATCAAGAAATAACCGAAAAAATGGGCAGCCAGCAGCTCTCGGGGCCCCTCTGTCTAAGGAGTAGCCAATCTTTATTACTTTACTTTCCTAATAAACTTGCTTTCACTTTAGGGACTCGCCCTGATTTCTTTCTTGCACGAGATCCGGGAACCCTCTCTTGGGGTCTGGATCGGGACCCCTTTCTTGTAACATGTTTCTGGCGACCACAGAAGAAAAACCCCAGACCCGAAGGCTAACTTTGGGTAGGCGGTGGGGCCCAGTGACGTATTTCTGGCAACCACAGGAGGGGCTCCGGTGTGGAAACCCAAGACCTAGAGGCTAACTTTGGGTAAGTGGTGGGGTCCAGGCACATCTTTCTGGCGAACCCTGAAGGGACGACACTGAGGAGGAGCCCCCAACCCAGAGGAAACAGACTCAGCCCTGATTGGACGACTCTGGGTAAGTGGTGGGGTAGCCGGGAAAGGATGGGATTGGGTGAGAGGCCCATTTAGGGGAGTTAGAGTCTCTCCTAAGACAGACAGCGTGAAAGACCACTCTTAACAAGAGGCCAGGATGCTTGGCCCACCTTGGGTTAGAGGCCCCGCCTAGGAGGGTTGGTCGGGGTCCGTTCTAAGATTTAGGGGCTTAGAGGCCCCTCTCAGTAGAGTCCCTCTTGGAAAAGTCCCTCCCGGCTGAGAACGGGTTCGGCCCCAGGGGATGTTAACGGCTGTTCTCTTTGGGGTTAACCTGCCTTGCACTCTTTGCTGACGGCCGTGGGTGACAGGGTTAGGCACAGACAGGATCGTGGGACGTGGGAGCTTTTTCCTTCCTGAAAAGGGAAACTAGAGAGCTGATGGGACTGCGGGAAATAGTCCCTTCCCAACAGCAGCCGCCTGAACTCCTCAGTGTCCTGCAGTGGGCGTCTTTCTCTAGCCTCCCTGAGCCTTTTGCCTTCCCCACCCTGCCACAGGCAATGCTTTGCTCTCTCTCCGTTCCCTTGTTTATCTTTTCTATCCCTCAGGGCCGCTGTCTTGCCCAGAGAACGCATGTTGAAACTCCTGGTTGGAGGTTGGATTAATGACTACGGGGCAAGTTTGAGCCTTGCCAGTGTGATACTGGGTGCCAAGCAGAGTGGCTGTTGTCTACGTTTTCTCACACGGATTTTGCTCTGGCCAGAACAGAAAGAGAAACTTTCCTTTGTGTTGCGGCTTGGCCCGCAGGCCTGTGGTGCAGCCAGTTGTAAGGGAGGAGACCACCCCTCATATTGTCTTATGCCCAATTTCTGCCTCCAAAGAAAGAAGTAAAAACTAAAAGGCAGAAATGAAATCCACAGGCAGACAGCCTGGCACCGCACCCTGGGCCTGGTAGTTACAGATCGACCCCTGACCTAACCAGTTATGTTATCTATAGATTCCAGGCATTGTGTGGAAAAGCACTGTGAAAATCCCTGTCCTGTTCTGTTCTGTTCTGATTACCGGTGCCTGCAGCCCTCAGTCACATACCCTCTGCTTGCGCAATCGATCACGACCCTCTCACACGCACCCCCTTAAAGTTGTGAGCCCTTAAAAGGGACAGGAATTGCCCACTCGAGGAGTTCGGTTGTTGGAGACGTGAGTCTTGCCAAAGCTCCCGGCCGAATAAAGCCCTTCCTTCTTTAACTGGGTGTCTGAGGGTTTTGTCTGTGGCTTGTCCTGCTACAGTTGAGTCACTTGGTCCCCCGGGGGAAGGGAACCCAGAAGCCTGTCATGCTGGCAAAAGTGTAAGAATTACTCACCAGTCAGACTCCTGGCCTCTGTGTGTGTGTGTGCGTGTGTGTGGTGTGTGTGTGGTTGTGTGTGGTGTGTGTGTATGTTGGTGTGTGTGTAGTGTGTGGTGTGGTGTAGTGGTGTGTGGTGTGTGTGTGTATGTCTGATGTGTGGTCTGTGTGTGGTGTGGTGTGTGGTGTCTGAGGTGTGGTGTGTAGTGTATGTGTGTGTGGTGTGTGGTGTGTGGGTGTGTGTGGTGTCCGTGTGTGTGTGTGTGTGGTGTGTGTGTGGTGTGTGTGGTGTTGTGTGGTGTGGTGGTGTGTGTGTGTGTGTGTGTGGTGTGTGTGTGGTGTGTTGGTGGTGTTGTGTGGTGTGTATGGTGTGTGGTGTGTGTGTGGTGGTGGTGTGGTGTGTGGTGTGTGTTGGTGGTGTGGGTGGGTGTGTGGTTTGTGGTGTGTGGTGTGTGTGTGTGGGTGTGGTGTGTGGTGGTGTGTGGTGTGGGTGTGGTTGGTGTGTGTGTGGTGTGTGGGTGTGTGGTGTGTGGTGTGTGTGTGTGGTGGGTGTGTGTGGTTGTGTAGGGTGTGTGTGGTGTGTTGGGTGTGTGGTGGGTGTGGGTGTGTGTGGTGGGTGGTGTGGTGGTGTGTGTGGTGTGTGGTGGTTGTGGTGGGGTGGTGTGTGGTATGTTGGTGTGTGGGGTTGTGGTTGTGTGTGGTGGTTTGTGGTGTGTGGTGTGGTGTGTGGTGGGGTGTGTTGTGGTGTGTGTGTGTGTGTGTGTGTCTGGTTGTGTGGTGTTGTGGTTGGGGTATGTGTGTAGTGTGTGGTGTGGGTGTGTGTGGTGTGTAGGTGTGTGGGTGTGTTGTGGGTGTGGTGGTGTTTGGTGGTGTTGGTGTGTGTGTGTGGTGGTGTGTGTGGTGTGTGTGGTTGTGTGGTGTGTGGTGTGTGTGTGGTGTGTGTGTGGTGTGTGTGTGTGTGTGATGTGTGTGTGTGGTGTGTGGTGGTGTGTGTGTGGTGTGTGTATGGTGTGTGGTGTGTGGTGGTGTGTGTGTGGTGTGTGTGTGTGGTGGTGTGTGTGTGGTGTGTGTGTGGTGTGTGGTGTGTGTGTGGTGTGTGTGTGTGTGTGTGTGGTGTGGTGTGTGGTGTGTGTGTGGTGTGTGGTGTGTGGTGGTGTGTGGTGTGGTGTGGTGTGTGTGTGGTGGTGTGTGGTGTGTGGTGGTGGTGGTGTGTGTGTGTGTGTGGTGTGTGTGGTGTGTATGGTGTGTGGTGTGTGTGGTGTGTGTGGTGTGTGTGGTGTGTGTGGTGTGTGTGGTGTGTGTGTGTGGTGTGTGGTGTGTGTGGTGTGTGGTGGTGTGTGGTGTGGGTGTGGTGTGTGGTGTGTGGTGTGTGTGTGTGTGTTGTGTGTGGTGGTGTGTGGTGTGTGTGTGTTGTTGTGGGTGTGTGTGGTGTAGTGTCTGTGGGGTGGGTGTTGGGTGTGGTCTGTGTGTGTGTGTGGTGTGTGTGTGTGTGGTGTGTCTGGTGTAGTGGTGGGTGTGGGTGGTGTGTGGTGGTTGTGTGGTGTGTGGTGGTGTGTGTGTGGTGTGTGGGTGGTGTGTGGTTGTGTAGTGTGTGGTTGTGTGGTGTTGTGTCTGTGGTGTGTGGTTGTGTGTGTGGTGTGTGTCATGTGTCTGGTGTGTGTGTGGTGTGTGTGTGGTGTGTGTGTGTGTGGTGGTGTGTGTGTGGATGTGTGGTGTTGTGTGTGGTGTGACTCGGGTGTGGGTGTGTGGTGTGGTGGTGTGTGGTGTGTGGTGTGTGTGTGTGGTGGTGTGTGTGGTGTGTGTGGTTGTGTGGTGTGTGGTGGTGTATGTGTGGTGTGTGTGTGGTGTGTGTGGTGTGTGTGTGTGTGGTGGTGTGTGTGTGGTGTGTGGTGTGTGTGTGTGGTGTGTGGTGGTGTGTGTGTTGTGGTGTGTGTGTGGTGTGTGTGTAAACTGGATGAAACTTCCCTCTGGCCCGTCCTGTCCTTGGGAGCTTGGCCTTGTAACCACGTGGCCGTACTTTCTCTTGGTCTCTGCCATCGCACTGGCTGCCCAGGTTCAGGGTTCAATTCTCAGGGTAGGGGATGGATCTTTATCTTCTGTTTGTCCGTGTTTTTATACATGTTGTGTGTGTAATATAAAATAGCTTTAATTAATTGATTTAATAATAAGAGCTTAAATCAAAAATTGTGTCAGAAAAGTTAAAAGTGCAATGCCTTTGAGTTCACGTGACTTTTAAAGCAGATAGAAAACACTGTTTCTGTGGTTATTTTCTACGTTGACTTTCAGTAAAACCTGAGAACATAACACGAACGATTTCTTGAGGCCAGGCATGGTGGCTCACGCCTGAATCCCAGCATTTTGGGAGGCTGAAGCAGGTAGATCACCTGAGGTCAGGAGTTTGAGATCATCCTGGTCAACTTGGCAAAACCCCATCTCTGCTAAAAACACAAAAATAAGCCAGGCATGGTGGCGGGCGCTTGTAGTCCCAGCTGCTCCAGAAGCTGAGACATGAGAATGGCTTGAACCTGAGAGGCGGA
The DNA here is from genome assembly GCF_007565055.1 of Rhinopithecus roxellana. Taxonomy (NCBI): domain Eukaryota; kingdom Metazoa; phylum Chordata; class Mammalia; order Primates; family Cercopithecidae; genus Rhinopithecus; species Rhinopithecus roxellana. The sequence goes on along the minus strand of NC_044563.1, from coordinate 14,226,486 downwards.
GGTTGCAGTGAGCCGAGATCACGCCGCTGCACTCCAGCCTGGGCGACAGCAAGACTCTGACTCAAACAAACAAACAAAAAATATTTCTTGATATATTAAGGACACTAGCCTTTTGTCTGTGGCAAAACATTTTAAATATTTTATCCCGGCCGGGCGCGTTGGCTCAAGCCTGTAATCCCAGCACTTTGGGAGGCCGAGACGGGCGGATCACGAGGTCAGGAGATCAAGACCATCCTGGCTAACACGGTGAAACCCCGTCTCTACTAAAAATACAAAAAAATAAACTAGCCGGGCGAGGTGGCGGGCGCCTGTAGTCCCAGCTACTCGGGAGGCTGAGGCAGGAGAATGGAGTAAACCCGGGAGGCGGAGCTTGCAGTGAGCTGAGATCCGGCTACTGCACTCCAGACCTCCAGACCGGGCGACCGAGCAAGACTCCGTCTCAAAAAAAAAAAATAAAAAAATAAAAAAAAAAAAAAAAAAAAAAAAATATTTTATCCCTATTTGTCAGTTGCCTTTTCGCTTTGTTTATGGGTTTCTGTCATGCAAATTATTTAAAGAATGTTTTTATGTAGTCAAATATACTCATCTCTTCCCTGTTTGCATCAGGGTTTTGGATCTTAATTAGAAAGCTTTTCCTTCCAAGGAGGTTAAAGGGAATTCTGCGCCTGTTTTCTTGTTTCTTGGGTGGTCTCTGCTCTTACACGCAGATTCCTGACCTGCTGGGGTCTTTATGCAGGCCCGTGTGAGATACGGATCTCATTTTGTCTTTTTCCAAACACTCTCCGGTTGTCCCAGCACCATTTGTTGAAAAGTCTGTCTCTGTCCTGTAGGCCAAGTTCCCTCTTGGTTGGGGTTCAGTTCTGCACTTTCTATTCCCTTCCCCTGGCCCGCATCTATTCACGTCCCCGTGTCAGAGGCGTGTGAACCAGAGCAGCTCCATCTTGAATAGGATCTGGGTAAAATGAGGCTGAAACTTACTGTGCTGCATTCCCAGATGGATAACGCATTCTAAGTCCAAGATGAGGTAAGAGGTCAGCACAAGATACAGGTCATAAAGACCTTGCTGATTAAACCGTCTGCAGTAAAGAAGCTGGCCAAATCCACCAAAACCAAGAGGGCATCAAGAGTGACCTCTGGCCATCCTTGTCCAGACTGCTACACTCCCACCAGTGCCACGACAGTTTACAAATGCCATGACGGCGGGGTGGGGGCGGTGGTTCACACCTGTAATCCCGACACTTTGGGAGGCCGAGGTGGACGGGTCGCTTCAGGTCAGGAGCTCAAGACTAACATGGCGAAACTCTGTCTCTACTAAAAATACGAAAAATTAGCAGGGCATGGTGGTGCACACCTGTAATCCCACCTACGTGGGAGGCTGAGGCAGGAGAATGGCATGAACCCGGGAGGTGGAGCTTGCAGTGAGCCGAGATCATGCCACTGCACTCCATCCTGGGCAACAGAGCGAGACTCCGTCTCAAACAACAACAACAACAACAACAACAACAAAAACCAACAACCAAACAAGCAGAATACCACAGCAACGTCAGGAGGTTACTCTACACGGTCTAAAGGAGGAGGCAAGAATTATCCACCCCTTGTCTAGCGTATCATCAAGAAATAACCGTAAACATGGGCAGCCAGCAGCTCTCGGGGCCCCTCTGTCTAAGGAGTAGCCAATCTTTATTACTTTACTTTCCTAATAAACTTGCTTTCACTTTAGGGACTCGCCCTGATTTCTTTCTTGCACGAGATCCGGGAACCCTCTCTTGGGGTCTGGATCGGGACCCCTTTCTTGTAACATGTTTCTGGCGACCACAGAAGAAAAACCCCAGACCCGAAGGCTAACTTTGGGTAGGCGGTGGGGCCCAGTGACGTATTTCTGGCGACCACAGGAGGGGCTCCGGTGCGGAAACCCAAGACCTAGAGGCTAACTTTGGGTAAGTGGTGGGGTCCAGGCACATCTTTCTGGCGAACCCTGAAGGGACGACACTGAGGAGGAGCCCCCAACCCAGAGGAAACAGACTCAGCCCTGATTGGACGACTCTGGGTAAGTGGTGGGGTAGCCAGGAATGGATGGGATTGGGTGAGAGGCCCATTTAGGGGAGTTAGAGTCTCTCCTAAGACAGACAGCGTGAAAGACCACTCTTAACAAGAGGCCAGGATGCTTGGCCCACCTTGGGTTAGAGGCCCCGCCTAGGAGGGTTGGTCGGGGTCCGTTCTAAGATTTAGGGGCTTCAGAAGCAGTGAGTGAAATCGGACTCAGAGACTCTCACTGTGGCTTCTAAGCCTTTTCTTTTTCTTTTTTTTTTTTGAGACGGAGTCTGGCTCTGTCGCCCAGGCTGGAGTGCAGTGGCGGGATCTCGGCTCACTGCAAGCTCCGCCTCCCAGGTTCACGCCATTCTCCTGCCTCAGCCTCCCGAGTAGCTGGGACTACAGGCACCCGCCACCTCGCCTGGCTAATTTTTTGTATTTTTTAGTAGAGACGGGGTTTCTCCTTGTTAGCCAGGATGGTCTCGAACTCCTGACCTCGTGATCCACCCGCCTCGACCTCCCAAAGTACTGGGATTACAAGCGTGAGCCACTGCACCTGGCCTTTTTTTTTTTTTCCAGTACATTGTTCGAGGACATCTCAGGAATCTTAAATGCATGTTCAAAGCCATCAGTGGTACACCAGATGGTCTTACTGTGATTAGAACAACTGAAAAGGGAGAATAAAAATTTTCCCAATGAGCCTGACATTGTGACTTACAAGTTCCATGCGGAAACAGACAAACCAGCCACAACGGTGACAGAGGGTGCCTGCGTCTGACTTTTGGTCAATGTCCGATAAATGAGAGGATGGCTAATGGGGGAGTTTTTAGAAGACTCCATCAGGACACCATCAGACTGAGGAGGCCCCAGTGCCCTGAAACCCAACTGAGTTTGAAAGGTTGTATCCTAGGAAAACACAACTTAAGCTTCATCAGTCCACCAACCTCGAAGTAGGGACTTCAAGGCCATGGCTCCAACTTTGCCAATCAAGGATTTGCCTTCCCTACACCCCTGGTAAAGTTCCCTTTGACGGAGCCCCAAGCTGCTTGCAGTTTAGTGCTGCCCAGTTCATAAATTGCTGCTCGTTCGAATAAACTTTAAAAAAATTTCCTGGGCTTTTGTTTATATTTTAACACAAATAAGAAGATTATAGGGTGACATTTTACAGAATTGAAAGAAAAAAACCTAGAATTTTATATGCAGCCAAATTGTTACTCAAAGCTCAGAGAATAATAAAGCTATTTCCAGAAAGCCTCAGAATGTGTCTCTCCCTCACGTCTACGTTGAAAATATTCTTGAAGAAGGACGTCAAAAAACAAAAAAATAGAAAAAACAGAAATCCAGGAAATGCTGCAGGCCACAGGAGAAGTATGGGGACCCAATGTGTTTGTGAAATCTTTTTTATTAGCAACAAATCACTGCCAATAAAAAGGTAACGCAAAGGGCAAAGATGAGGGAAAATACAGTTGTGCAAAGCCTGACGATCTAGACAATGCCATCAGGAAGGGAGTGAGAGAGCCAAGGGATGTGGGAAGTTTGCCAAAGGGTGCAGGGTGCCGGGAGTTCCAGGTGTGGCAAGTCCAGGAAGCGAACAGGGGCAGCTGAATAGTGTGGGTCTTAAGACCACCATCACAGGAACTCACTCGCACACTGTGTGCCCACTGCTGTAGGGGAGAAGAGACAACGTCTTTCTTTCCTTTATAGGTTCTTAGTCGAGACAGTCTCCTGAAAATAAAAGTGAGATTAACACAAGAAAAAGCAACAGCAGTTTATGGATGCCTGCTGTACCTGCCTCGCCGGAGAGGCCTCAGGTTAAAGATATTTCTCTCTCTCTGCAATGGCTTAGGAGCCTTACTTCAGTAGTATTTTAACATGAGTCATCAATCCTATGGGAGAAGACAAAGGGCAGTAAAATATGGGGAGGAACATTTACGGGAAGGGCCTGGATTCTCCCTGTCTCTGAGGGTTTGTGCAAGTGTCTTCAGGTGCGAAAGGCAGAGAGGAGGCCAGGAAGACCTTAGTCTTTGTACCTCGCTGTCCTGCCACCAGGCAAGCAGAGAGGGGCCGAGCATTGCCCTGCGTTTTAAGTTTCGTCACCTCAGCAACGCCCAGTATTTTAGGGTGTTTTGGTTTGTTTCATCACGTGCAGCAATTCTTGGCACTGCAGGAGCAGAGAGCTGTGAGGCCTTTCTTCACCCCTCACAGGGTCACAGCGACACTCTACACTCTCATAACTACACACAGCTAACAAGAGAAAAGCAGAACACATTTACTGAGCCAAAGTTTTACATGACACAGAAGACCCAGAGACCCAGGGAAACCCTTTTTATGTTTAGATTAGATGAAGCATGGGCAGCTGTGTAGAAATGGGAACAATCCAGTGGGAAGGCGGAGGGGACAGACCCAGCAAGGCTGCCCAGAGCCTTCTCAGCACCCGCTGCAAAGCTCCTTCCTCCCTCCCACGCATGGGGGCAGGACCCTTGGAAGGAAGGCCTCCCAGGGAAAAGGGACAGAGTGATCTTCTAGGTTCTACGGCCTGCTCTGGGAGACACGAGTTCTATTTTCTATGACTCACCATGGGGAAAAGGAATTCTGGTTTCTGTGATTCACACTGGGGAGAAAATGGGGCAGGAAATAGGAGGGAAGGAGAAGGCCAGAGAGGCTTTGCTTCTGAGGCCCTTAATGGCCCCAGACCCAAGTACTCAGCAGGCCAAGGTCACGTTTGGAGCCCCAGCAACAAGAAGGAGGCACTCAGTAAGTTTCGTTGTGCCAGGCGTGGTGGGAGGAGAGCCTGAGGCCAGGAGTTTGAGAGCAGCCTCGGCAACAGCAAAACTCCATCTTAAAAAAAAATGTGTGTGTGTGTGTGTGTATACATGTGTGTGTGTGTGTATGTATTTGTTGAATGAATCAATATAAATTTTTAGAAAAGTTATAAAAGAAAAAATCTCTCATGAAAATCACCAAAAGAAAAAAACCCCCAAAAGTAGGGCAAATAGAAAATATAAAAACTGTGGCAGGAATATGTCCTTGTCGAAGAATTATTATAATAAATATGAATTAAAAGACAGAGATTTAATTAGAGATACGTTTTAAGAAAAGACCCAGAAATATGGAAATGTTCTTTGAAACTGAATTTGGGTGCTTCTAGGCGATTCCTGACGGAATCGATAGGCAATCCTCCCCCGACGGAGATAACACCCCAGGCCTGAAAGCAGCTCCGTGTCCAGCCATGAAACATAAACAGGCAACATGGAGGGAGAAGACAGTGAGGGTGAGGGTCAGCAGGAGCCACAGGCAGCAAAAACTCCGGGTGCTGGAATTCCCAGGCGATAAACCAGCTGTGCTCGCTATGTTTTTGGAAACGAAAGGTAAACATGAGGATTTTTTCCAAAAAATGAGAAATGGATACGGTGATGCAATAAGAAGAACCGGTTTGGTCTTCAGTCCTGGTTCTGCAGAGCCCCTAACACTCTTATGACTCCGAGGCAATGGGGAGTAAAGGCAGAGCCTCTCTCAACCACACCTGGGTTTTCACTGAAGAAGAGGCGTTTGGGAAGGGGCTCTGGTTGCCAGGTGATTTGGGGGCTGGAACTTTCAGTCCCACCCTCAGCCCGTGGAATGAGTCAGTCTCTAGGGGAATGATTTAAGCAGTCGTCCCTACATAATGAGGCCTCCATAGAAAACCCTAATCAGCAGAGTTCCAAGAACTTAGATGTTGGAAGCTCTAACTCATCGTGTTTAGGTGTAGCCGACACTTGATTTGGTTTGGTTTAACCCCCACGTGGGTGTTAAAATCCTGACAAAAAGCAAGAATGTGTTCACCGTAGAAGTCCGGAGTGGTGGTCTTCTTGGGAAGGGAGGGGTCGTGACTGGGCAGGGACAGGCAGGCACCTTCTGGGGGATGGGCAATGCACCCTTTTGACTAGGGTGGTAGTTTTTTACTTTTATGTTTTATACATTTTGCTGTAAATTTATTAAATTTCACAATAGGGAAACGTTAAAAGTATATGCACCCAGCAACACGGATTTTATACACACCAGGCAACCACAAATAGAAATGCTGGGAGACGTGGGGTCAGCAGTAATCATATTTCTGAAATCACCAAAATTCTGCCAGGAAAAGATATGGAGAGCCTGTGAGGCCAAGGCTAAGATCTCCAGTGAGGGTGAGACTAAGCTGAGGACCTGCAGATGACCATTGCAATGGCCGTCTGCGTCAGCCAGGACAGGCTGCGTTAGGCTGCATAACAAATAGCCCCACATAATGACATCCCGTGCATGCTCCACCCCACCGGGGAGGACTCTGCTCTCCACCCCCATGCAGAGGCCCAGGTGAAATCGCACCTCGACACGCGTCTCCATGGCCACTAAGGTGAAAGAAGGAGCTCCATGGGAAGACGGAGCCCTGCCGTCTGCCCAGAGGAGAGCCGAAGGTATCTAGTGAACAGAACTGATGCACACCACATCCAGACACCTGCGAGGTACTTGGAAGACTGCCCTTCCTGCAAGCAAAACGCACCCGCTTCCTCCAAGGCAACCATCCCGGTGTCCTCCAGCTACATGAAGGTCAAACGTACACAAGTTGCTGCATCCAGCCTAGCTGTGTCTCCTCCCAAGCTGGAGGGCTCTGAGTTAAAAAGATGAAGGTTTGCTGCCCACGCCTCCCGTATTCAACCAAGGAGCAGGGACAGGGGCTTCCAGGGTCTGGTTTGGAAGGGGAAGAAGGCAGACCCCAGCAGTCAAGCTCTGCAGTGGCTCCAAAGTCCCAGTGGGTGGCTGGGGGAGGACCCCAACCCCGGGGAGCAACTTCCTGGAAGAGATGTGGGCTGTGGTCGGTGGAGGGGACACCTCCCATCCCCACAGTCCTCTGTGGCCCCACCAGGGTGGGTGCTGGAGAGCTGAGTGGCTTCCTCAGCTCCCTTCTTGCCTGTAGCGACCCGGGGGGCCCAAGGGCTACTTTGAATCTCAGGCTGTCACAGCCTTTGGATCCAGCCTGCATTTTTAGGACAGTGCAACTCTTTCAAATCTTTGATCAACTATTTTTTTCTTTTTCTTTTTTTTTTTTTGAGGCAGGTGTCGCACGCGTCCTTGTGAAGAGACCACCAACCGGGCTTTGTGTGATCAATAAAGCTTTTTAATCACCTGGGTGCAGGCGGGCTGAGTTCGAAAAATGAGTCAGCAAAGGGAGATGGGGTGGGGCACTTTTACAGGATTTGGGTGGGTCGTGGAAGAGTACAGTCAAAGGGCGTTCGTTGTTCTCCGGCGGGCAGGGGCAGGGGCCACAAGGTGCTCGGTGGGGAGCTTCTGAGACTCACTGTCCAGGAGAAGGAATGTCACAAGGTAGTGTCATCAGTTAAGGCAGGAACCGACCATTTTCACTTCTTCTGTGGTTCTTCAGTTGCCTCAGGCCATCTGGATTAGTCCAGGCTTGGGCTCAGAGGCCTGACCGCAGGGGCCTGCCCAGGCGGGATGTGACTGATCGCCACTCAGTGCAGCCTCTACCTCCTGGGCTCAAGCGATCCTCCCACCTCAGTCTCCCGAGTGGGTGGGACCACAGGCATGCACCACCGCCACTGGCTATGTTTTCATCCTTTTTGTAGAGACCGGGTCTCACCATGTTGCCCAGGCTGGTCATGAACTCCTGGGCTCAAGTGATCCGCCCGCCTCAGCTTCCCAAAGTGCTGGGATTACAGGCGTGAGCCACGGCACCCGGCGTAAATCAGCTCTTTAAACTTCCGTCTGATTTGGTCAGGTCCCTGTGCCGAGTCACACCCGCTCCTCCTGCCTGCTCTTGGCTTGGCTGCATTTCTTTCCTTGGTCGTCCTCAGCTCCCACTGCCCCCCTCCCTCTAAAATCTCTCCCCACAAAATGCGGCATCAGGTCAGGCTGAAGAGCCTGAGGCACAGCCTTAGTCTTTTTTTCTTAGAGCATTTGGTGCAATAAAAGCGCTTTCCTGGGCCATTCCCTTGGCCAGACCTGGAGACATTGCGAGCTCCTCGGCGTTTTCAGCGGTGGGAGCGGTGGTGTGCTCTTGATTCCATCCTAGCCGCAAATGCTGAAATTTTCACTCAAGGGTCTCTGCAATCTTCCCTTCTATGGTCAGGATGGAAAGGCAGTTGCCTCTTTTAACCCACAAAGTCCCCCCTGGGTTTTCTTGGTTTCCTTTCACTACTGCTCACCCACCAGCCAGTTCTCTCCTGAACTCATGATGTCAAAACCCGCATCCGGCCGCAGGCAGCACCCACAGAACATTCACTGCCCAGCCTCAAAGTCCAGGACTCACATTGATTAGGTTCTTGCTCTCCTTCCAAACACCTCAGGGGTCACTGCCCCCACCATGTCCTCCCTGCTCTGCCTGGCCCGGGCAGCACTGCTCCCAGTCAGCCAGGATGAGCCAGGCTGTGCAGTGGTAACGAACAGCCCCACCCTCAGCCGCTGACTCCCTCCAGTGTGGGCCGGTGGCAGGTGTGGGGTCTGTGGTCTGTGCATCGTCCTTGCCCAGCCACCCAGGTTGGGGAGCCCCTAGCATGTGCTGCCAGGCCTCTGAGGTGGGAATGGGAGGTGGAGTCATGCCTGATCTCTTGGTGCCACCTCTTATGCCCACAACATCGCACTGGCCACCTCAAGTGACAAGTTCATGCCAAGCTGCAAGGGGGTGGGGAAGAAAGACTCCAGGAAGAAAGAGTCCAGGAAGAAAAATTCCAGGAAGAAAGCTGAGGCTTGGGGAACAGCACTGATGGGCCTCCCAGTGCATCTCGAGGCACTGCTGTGGGGTGTGTGCCTGTGAAGAGGGCGGGGCTGCACTTGGGAGCCAGGGCAGGGGAGTCGCTGCCCTGGGGAGCAGCAGCTGCATTCGAGCAAGAAGGTCAGGGCACCCCTCACGGGGCTGTTCGAACGGAGGCTCGAGGAACGGGCTTTTCACCCTCGTTCTGACCCAGGGCTTCTCTGAATCCGTCCTGACCGTCGGCGGGCATTGGGAAGCTGGCCCAGCAGCTCCCGGAAGGCACCCTCTAACTGCAGCTCCAAAGGGGTTTTTCTGCTGCAGCTCCCACCGCAGCTGCTGAAGAAAGGGCTTGGGAAGGAAGGAGCTGTGGCCATCCTGAGATGCAACCTCATTCTCCACACTGAGCCTCCAGAAAGACAGGGCATCCATTTACTGAGACGACTTCAGATTGCTTTTGTGGAAGATAAATGCTCAAATATGTTGTGGGAAGTCAGGGACCCCAAAGGGAGGGACCGGCTGAAGCCGCGGCCGAAGAACGTAAATTGTGAAGATTCCATGGACATTTATTAGTTCCCAAAATTAATACTTTTATAATTTCTTATGCCTGTCTTTACTGCAGTCTCTGAACATAAATTGTGAAGATTTCATGGACAGTTGTCACTTCCCCAGTCAATAGCCTTGTGATTTCCTATGCCTGTCTTTACTTTAATCTCTTAATCCCGTCATCTTCTTTGTAAACTGAGGAGGATGCATGTCGCCTCAGGACCCTGTGATGATTGCGTTAAATGCACAAATTGTTTGTAGAGCATGTGTGTTTGAACAATATGAAATCTGGGCATCTTGAAAAAAGAACAGGATAACAGCAATCTTCAGGGAACACCAGAGATAAAGACTTCTGGCCACTGGTGAGCCAGATGGAACAGTCATATTTCTCCTCTTTCAAAAGCAAATAGGAGAAATATCGCTGATTCTTTTTCTCAGCAAGGAACATCCCTGAGAAAGAGAGTGCGCCCCTGAGGGCAGGCCTATAAACTGCCCCCTTGGAAGCCTACCGCGCCGTCTTTTATGGTTGAAGCCGAAGGGATGAAATAAGCCCTGGTCTCCTGTAGAGCTCCCAGGCTTATTAGGACGAGGAAATTCCTGCCTAATAAATTGTGGTCAGACAGGTTGTCTGCTCTCAAACCCTGTCTCCTGATAAGATGTTATCAATGACAATGCTGCCCAAAACTTCATTAGCAATTTTAATTTCGCCCCATCCTGTGGTCCTGTTATCTTGCCCTGCCTCCACTTGCTTTGTGATATTTTATTACCTTGTGAAGTATGTGATCTCTGTGACCCACACCCTATTCGTGCACTGCCTCCCCTTTTGAAAATCGCTAATAAAAACTTGCTGGTTTTACGTCACGGATCCTGCCGACATGTGATGTCTGCCCTGGACACCCAGCTTTAAATTTCTCTCTCTTGTGCTCTTTCCCTTTATTTCTCAAACCAGCCGAGACACCTAGGAAATAGAAAAGAACCCATGTAACCATCGGGAGTGGGTTCTCCCGATACAAATAATCTTTATTTCTCTGTGAATTAAAACTCCAATTTAAGCATTAGCTGGGCATGCTGGTGTGTTACTTGGGAGTTCTAGCTACTCGGGAGGCTGAGGCAGGAGGATGGCTTGAGCCCAGGAGGTGGAGGCTGCAGTGATCTGTGATGGTGCCACTGCACTTCAGCCTGGGTGACAGAGTGAGACCCTGTTTCAAACAAAGAAACAAAATCCACGAAACAAAACAAAAAACCCCTCTATTCCTTACTCCATTTTTTGGCCGTGAAGAGACCCCAGGGAGACTTGCTTTTTCCTTAAAATGCTAAGTCACAAAATTCTAGAGCCTGACTGTGAGAAACAAAGTCACTTGTCCAAACCCAAAGAATGGATTTAGAAACCTGGAAAACAGCAAAAGTGAGACTTTGAACGATGGTCTTGCAAGATCAGGCATCGGATGGGCAGGCCCAGGCAGTACAGAACAAGCCATTTATCCCCCAGTGCGCAGGCCCCTCCCCCGGTTCCTCATAGGCCGAGTCCTGTGGGGTCACTGTCTTCCTATTGGTTGTTGGGCAGGAGCTTTAGGTGTTTCCTTTAGGGTCATCCTGCTGCATTTTGTTGCAGCCCACAATGCATTGCAATCCCAGTCAGCTCAGGGGCTCCTTGTGTATTTGACTTATGACCTAAGCAGCTGGGCAGGCGGATACGGACACACGAACCGAGCTATTTTGCAAGCTAGTAAACTTTCATCTTAGACTAAACTTCCTTGATTTGCGTGAGGGCAACTAAGTGGAGGGAGAAGGGGAGGGACAGGGAGACTGACAAGAAGGAATCAGCTATCCAAGCAGGGGCCTAGTATATCCTGTTTCTTCTGTAGTTTGCTGACCTAAGCTGATTTAAGGCACTTTGTCTTGGAAATGGACCACTGTATACATTATTTCCTTCACTTACTTAGAAAGGAAGAAGATAGGCCAGGCGTGCTGGCTCACGCCTGTAATCCCAGCACTTTGGGAGGCTTAGGTGGGTGGATCACGAGGTCAGGAGATCGAGACCATCCTGGCTAACACAGTAAAACCTCATCTCTACTAAAAATACAAAAAATTAGCCAGGCGTGGTGGTGGGCGCCTGTAGTCCCAGTTACTTGGGAGGCTGAGGCAGGAGAATGGCGTGAACCCAGAAGGCAGAGGTTGCAGTGAGCCGAGATCACGCCACTGCACTCCAGCCCGGGTGACAGAGCGAGACTCCGTCTCAAAAAAAAAAAAGTTTTATTGATTTAATTTTAATTACTTGTTTTTAAAGGCAGGATCTCTGTCATCCACGCTGGAGTGCAGTGGCACCATCACAGCTCATGGCAGCCTCAACCACTGGCCTCAAGCGATCCTCCTGCCTTGGCCTCCCAGTGCTAGGATTACAGGAGTGAGCCACCATGCCTGGCCAGCAATCTACTTAAACAAATATATCCAAAATACTACCTCACCATATCGTCAACAAAATATACTACTGATGAAATAGTGACATTTTACAAAGAAATTTTTTTCTCACCAAATCTTCAAAATCCAGCATGAGCTTTGTACTCGCAGCAGTTTGAGAATGGAACTGGCCACTTTCCAAGGGTGGCCACAGGGAGCTCCCCAGAGTGTAGCAGCCAGGCCGGAGGCTGCACAGAGGTGCAGGAGCGGAGGAGGCGCAGGCAACCCCAGAGTCCGGTCTGAGATGGCACAGGGAGCAGGTCTCTGGTGGCCTTGACAAGACGACAGGATCCAGGATAGGGTGGGGAGGGGACGGACCCTGGGCACTTCAGAGAGCAGAGCAGGGGAAACAGGAGCCCCCACCTAGGGAGAGCTGGAGGGGGGGCTCCTCTCCAGGAACCCCAATCAAGACAGGCCTCACGTGACTCCCACTTCCTCCTGGAGGGTGTGGGGGCCTCTTCTGAGGTGAGTTTGGTTTCTGATTTTTTCAAGGGAAACTTTTCAGCACGTTGTCCTTGGCCAGATGCCACAGGAGCCGCTGACCCAGTGACCTCACCTTGCTCTGCTCAGACTGCACTCCTGTCCACGGGGCGCTGAGGCAGGAGGAGGAAAGTGTTGTAATCTCAGTAAGCTCTTGGCCAATGGGGCCCTAGAGCCCTGCCCTGGCCCCATGGGGTGTGGCCCTGAGTCCAGGAACCCCCCGCCCCTCATGTCCCCTCAACCTCTGTGGTGTTTTATAAAGCAAAGGGGCCCCGGAAGGAGGAAGGAGGGGGTCGCGCATGTCAGCCCTGAGCACCGAAGCTGCCTCCACAGGTCCTGGAATCCTCCCTGTATCCCAAGACAGCCTCCTCTTCAGTCAGTGCTCCCCACAGTCCCCGGTCCTGGGCCTGGAGGGCTGCTTAGGGCAGGCAGCAATGGCCACTGGGTCTCTGACCTGCAGCAGGAGACACAGGGAGGCTTGGGCCTCTGAACCCACATGGAGCAGAACTGTAGCCCCAAGAAAGGGAAGATTCCAGCAGAGGAGGCCTGTGACAAGAGAGGTGAGGGCTTGAGGGGCCCCCTGTGGGGCCTAGAGTGTGGAGGCCCATCGGGGGCCTGGCAGGGACACTGAACCAATACAGTGAGGTCCTGCAACTGCTGGCGTAAGGTGAGGAGACTCCCAGGTCTAGTAAAGTTCACAGGGGCCTCTGACACCCCTACAAGAGGAAGCTGGAGTCACATGACGCTGTCCTGCTGGGGTCCTGGAGAGAAGGCTCCTAATCCGACAGTGCATCCGCCTGCCCTGAATGTATAACTTCACGTTCAGAAATTTGTTACCCCCCTCCTCAGACCTCACACAAGCAGGAAACAAACTTCTAAGAAAGCAGAACCCCTGAGTCCAGCGGGTCAAGGATCCTAAGAAGACAGCGAAGACCTGTCAGAGACAGTACCCCAGCATCCAGACGTCACTCCACAAATGGTCATGTAAGAGAGCAGGAACCACACTTCCCAAGCCTTCTTCACCACCAAAAACATCAGCTTCCCGGAAACCTGAGACATGATCAAGGAGGAGCACTGTGTGAAGTCAGCCATGACCCACATCCGCAGCGAGACCTCCGCGCCCGACCATGTCGTCTGGTCCCTGTTCAACACCCTCTTCATGAACCCCTGCTGCCTGGGCTTCATAGCATTCGCCTCCTCCGTGAAGGTGCGTGTGGCCCCAGGGGATGCTCAAAGGGTCCGTGAGCCTGGGGCTCCACCTGCCCAGATGCTGCCTGGGGTGGGGACTTGTGTGTCCCTGTGAGTGTGAGTTTGTGTGCACCTCTGTCCCGTGTGTGCTCACGTCAGTAGCTTTGTCTGTGTGATCTGTGTATGGGTGGCTTGGGGAATCTGCCCAGTGCAGGTCTAGGAGGAGGCTCCAGGAGGCTGGCTGGCTCAGAGTTTGTCACAGCGATCCACTAGCCCAGAGCAATTCTCCCTACAGCCCAGTACCAGAAATGACACCCTCACCTTCCAGACTGGCACCCAGGTTCTCCCAGAAAGTGAGAAGGGAACTCACAGGCGACTTCACCCCATGGTGGGAGAACAGCCTGTGCTGGGGCCAAGGCAGAAGGAGGATGAGCCCCGAGGCCCCTGGAGAGTCAGCCTGAGTGAGGAAGGGGAGGGGGTGGTCCCTGATCTCAGAGTGGGGAGGAGCCAGGGGGGAGTGGGAGCCACAGCACATGGCTCTCAGCTGAGGGATCCTGGTCCCCTCACCATCTCTTCTCCTCCAGTCTAGGGACAGGAAGATGGTTGGCGACCTGACTGGAGCCCAGGCCTGTGCCTCCACCGCCAAGTGCCTGAACATCTGGGCCCTGACTGTGGGCATCTTTGTGACGACTGCACTCACCATCCTTTCACCAGTAGTTCTGTGATAATATTCCAAGCAATTTCTCAGATGACAAAGAATCTCCAAGGCCAGTAGTAGCGCCCAGGTACTCGCCATCCACTGCTGGTCCTGCCCCCGGAGCCGAGTCCTGTATCAGCCCTTTATCCTCACACACTTTTCCACAGTGGCATTCAATGAAGTGCAGGTGTTTCTGGTGCTGTGGAAGGCAGGATATAGTGTCAGGAAAAAAGGCTCAAAATGTGCCTGAAGGTGTCCAGTGTTTACGCTTCTATATAAGCCAAGAGGAAAGATGCCTTAGCAGTGAACGGAAAGCAGTGGACAGAAAGCAGCTGTTTGTTCCCTTCCTCCTCCAACCACCCGGCGTCAGAGATAAGAGAGCTCCTAGAGGCAGCAAGGTTCTGCTGCGTTTGAATCCCAAATCTCTTGCTCATACCTAAGCTGCTATATGAAGCCACAAAGAGGAGGAAAGAAGGAGACCCTCCTCTAGGAGGCTGACCAGGAGAAGGCTTTCTTTTTTTTTTTTTTGACACGGAGTCTCGCTCTGTCGCCCAGGCTGGAGTGCAGTGACTCCATCTCGGCTCACTGCAAGCTCCGCCTCCCGGGTTCACGCCATTCTCCTGCCTCAGCCTCCTGAGTAGCTGGGACTACAGGCGCCCGCCACCTCGCCCGGCTAATTTTTTGTATTTTTTAGTAGAGACGGGGGTTTCACCGTGTTAGCCAGGATGGTCTCGATCTCCTGACCTCGTGATCCGCCTGCCTCGGCCTCCGTAGTGCTGGGATTCCAGGCGTGAGCTGTTGCGCCCGGCCAGGAGAAAGCTTTTTTTTTTTTTTTTTTTTTTTTTTTTTTTGAGACGGAGTCTCGCTCTGCTGCCCAGGCTGGAGTGCAGTGGCCGGATCTCAGCTCACTGCAAGCTCCGCCTCCCGGGTTCACGCCATTCTCCTGCCTTAGCCTCCCGAGTAGCTGGGACTACAGGCGCCCGCCAGGTCGCCCGGCTAGTTTTTTTTGTATTTTTAGTAGAGACGGGGTTTCACCATGTTAGCCAGGATGGTCTCGATCTCCTGACCTCGTGATCCGCCCGTCTCGGCCTCCCAAAGTGCTGGGATTACAGGCTTGAGCCACCGCGCCTGGCCTTTTTTTTTTTGAGACGGAGTCTCGCTCTGTCGGCCAGGCTGGAGTGCAGTGGCCGGATCTCAGCTCACTGCAAGCTCCACCTCCGGGGTTTACGCCATTCTCCTGCCTCAGCCTCCCGAGTAGCTGGGACTACAGGCGCCCGCCACCTCGCCCGGCTAGTTTTTTGTATTTTTTTTTTAGTAGAGACAGGGTTTCACCGTGTTAGCCAGGATGGTCTCGATCTCCTGACCTCGTGATCCGCCCGTCTCGGCCTCCCAAAGTGCTGGGATTACAGGCTTGAGCCACCGCGCCCGGCCAGGAGAAAGCTTTTAAAGAAATCAAAGAAGACTTAACTCAGCTCAGCTTTAGGGCTGCCTGATCTAACTAACCAAGCTTTGCTTCTTGTTTGTCCATGAGTGAAAGGGAGGCCACAGGGCTTCTAACTCAAGCCATAAGGTCACGGCATCGCCCGGCGGCATACTTACCCAGGTTATTAGATTCTGTGGCACTTGGATGACCTCCTTGTTTTAAACAGTAGCTGCCGCTGCCCTACTGGTGCAGGAAGCCGATCAACTGACTTTAGAGACTGTGAATACCCTAAACACAGCTGCCTTGCTCCTCATCGCGTCAGTGCCGGGAATGTGGGTGGAGGATTACGCGGGGGTCGAGGCAAGAGACTGAAGGCACAGACTGTTTCAGTACAATAAAGAAAATAGAACAAGAACAGTTGTAATACAAATTAGATATAGAGATGATCATGAACATTATCAATCATAAGTATAAACATTATTAATCATTAGCTTTTAATATGACTTCGTTGCATTACTAATATAACCAAGGAATAACCGGGGGTTATAGGGTCAGGTGCTGAAGGGACATCATGAGAAGTGACCGAGAAGGCAAGAGATGAGCCCTCCGTCACGCCCACATAAGGGCCGTGTGAGGGCTCCTTGGTCAAGCGGTAACGCCAGTGTCTGGGAAGACACCCGTTACTTAGCAGACCGCGAAAGGGAGTCTCCTTTCCTTGGAGGAGTCAGGGAACACTCTGCTCCACCAGCTCCTTGTGGGAGGCTGGATATGATCCAGGCCTGCCCGCAGTCACCCGGAGGCCGAAACCCCTCCCTGTAGTGCAGTGCTTCAGTGGTCACTCTCCTTGTCCACTTTCATGTTCCTCCCGTACTCCTGGTTCCTCTTTGAAGTTTGTAGTAGATAGCGGTAGAAGACATAGTGAAAGTCTTAAAGTCTTTGATCTTTTTGATAAATGCATAGAAGAAAACGCTGACGTATGCTGCCTTCCCGCTCTGCTTTGGCTACCTAAAAGGAAGGGCCCCCTGTCCCATGATTGTGTGACTTACCTGACCTTATCAATGACTTGGACGACTCACCCTCCTTACCCTAACTCCTTGTCTTGTATGCAGTAAATATCAGCGCCCAGCCATTCAGGGCCACTACCGGTCTCCACATCTGGGTGGTAGTGGTTCCTGGGCCCAGCTGTTTTCTCTTTATCTTTTTGTCTTGTGTCTTTATTTCTAACGATCTCTCATCTCCGCACACGGCGAGAACACCCGCCAAGCCCTGTAGGGCTGGACCCTACACAGGACGTCCCTTTCATTGCTGTGAGGATGTGGTAGATAAAGTGCTCTCAAGCCGGAAAGATTGAACAGATTGGCCCCTCGAGGACCCGGACATTGAACGTTTTACTGAGGGAAGCAGTTTCGTACTAAAGGGAGTCTGCCGAGCTGGGTGTGCACTGCTGACTTTGGACTCAGTAGAAGAGGTGCAGTCTTTGCCTGCAGAAACCTCTGCTTAGAAGGCAGAGCTAATAGCTCTGACAAGAGCTCTCCCGCTAGCAAAAGACCAGAAGGTGAATATTTACACAGATTCCAAAAATGCTTCTGCCACTTTGCATGTTCATGAGGCTATTTACAAAGAATAAAAGACTTTTAACCACTGAAAGTAAAAAAATAAAGTATCAGGAAGAAATTAAAGTATAAGAAATAAAGTATAAACAATGACAACTCCACCTTCTAAAGAGGAAGCCTTAGCTGTACCTCTCCTCCCGGAGATCCCAAACTCCACTCCACATGAAAAGGCTTGGTTTGCCCAGAAAAATAAGAGCTACATTGAAGGAAGTTGGTTAAAATTCTCCAATGGGAGGCTAGCCATTCCTGAAATGGTGGCCCCCAGATTTGTAAAACAGTTCCACAAAGGAACTCATTAAAAAATAAAAAAATAGGCCGGGCGCGGTGGCTCAAGCCTGTAATCCCAGCACTTTGGGAGGCCGAGACGGGCGGATCACGAGGTCAGGAGATCGAGACCATCCTGGCTAACACGGTGAAACCCCGTCTCTACTAAAAATACAAAAACTAGCCGGGCGAAGTGGCGGGCGCCTGTAGTCCCAGCTACTCGGGAGGCTGAGGCAAGAGAATGGCGTAAACCCGGGAGGCGGAGCTTGCAGTGAGCTGAGATCCGGCCACTGCACTCCAGCCTGGGCGACAGAGCGAGACTCTGCCTCAAAAAAAAAAAAAAAAAAAAAAAAAATAATAATAATAATAATAAAAATAAAAAATTAAAGACATTATTAAGGCATCATTTCTTTTTTTTTTTTGAGACGGAGTCTCGCTCTGTCGCCCAGGCTGGAGTGCAGTGACCAGATTTCAGCTCACTGCAAGCTCCGCCTCCCGGGTTTACGCCATTCTCCTGCCTCAGCCTCCTGAGTAGCTGGAACTACAGGCGCCCGCCACCGCGCCCGCCTAGTTTTTTGTATTTTTTTAGTAGAGACGGGGTTTCACCGTGTTAGCCAGGATGGTCGCGATTTCCTGACCTTGTGATCCGCCCGTCTCGGCCTCCCAAAGTGCTGGGATGACAGGCTTGAGCCACCGCGCCCGGCCAAGGCATCATTTCTATGTGCCATGGCTCACTGTTATTCTTCGAGCCATTTGTAAACAAATGGTGTTTAATTTGTGCTCAGAACAATCCACCACGAGGGCCTATTTGGCCTCCGGGATTTCAGGAAACAGGAGCCAGGGGGCCATGCCCTGTGAAAAACTGCTTATGGACTTCCCCGAATTGCCTGAGAGGGGCTGTCAGTGCATGTTACGGTTCATTTACACCTTTCAGGATAGGTCAAAGCCTTCCCCACCTGGACAAAAAAGCCACTGGAAGTAACCAAGGTGTTGTTAAGAGACCTTATTCCCAGATTTGGACTGCCTCTAACTCTAAGATCAGATAATGGACCAACATTTGTGGCTGAAATAGTTCAGGACTTAACCTGACTACTAAAAATAAAGTGGCAATTACATACCGCTTGCAGGCTGCAGAGCTCAGGCAAAGTGGAGGCATGAACCAGACACTCAAGCAGCTGCTGAAGAAATTTTGTCAAGATCCGGGCGTGGTGGCTCACACCTGTAATCCCAGCACTTTGGGAGGCCAAGACGGGTGGATCACAAGGTCAGGAGATCGAGACCATCCTGGCTAACACGGTGAAACCCTATCTCTACTAAAAAATACAAAAATTAGCTGGGCATTGTGGTGGGCGCCTGTAGTGCCAGCTACTAGGGAGCCTGAGGCAAGAGAATGGTGTCAACCTGGGAAGCGGAGGTTGCAGTGAGCAGAGGTTGCAGTGAGCGGAGGTTGCAGCGAGCGGAGGTTGCAGCGAGCGGAGGTTGCAGCGAGCGGAGGTTGCAGCGAGCGGAGGTTGCAGCGAGCGGACGTTGCAGCGAGCGGAGGTTGCAGCGAGCGGACGTTGCAGCGAGCGGACGTTGCAGCGAGCGGACGTTGCAGCGAGCGGAGGTTGCAGCGAGCGGAGGTTGCAGCGAGCGGAGGTTGCAGCGAGCGGACGTTGCAGCGAGCGGACGTTGCAGCGAGCGGACGTTGCAGCGAGCGGAGGTTGCAGCGAGCGGACGTTGCAGCGAGCGGAGGTTGCAGCGAGCGGAGGTTGCAGCGAGCGGAGGTTGCAGCGAGCGGAGGTTGCAGCGAGCGGAGGTTGCAGCGAGCGGACGTTGCAGCGAGCGGAGGTTGCAGCGAGCGGAGGTTGCAGCGAGCGGAGGTTGCAGCGAGCGGAGGTTGCAGCGAGCGGAGGTTGCAGCGAGCGGACGTTGCAGCGAGCGGACGTTGCAGCGAGCGGACGTTGCAGCGAGCGGAGGTTGCAGCGAGCGGAGGTTGCAGCGAGTGGACGTTGCAGTGAGCCAAGATTGCACCACTACACTCCAGCCTGGGCAACAGAGCGAGACTCTGTCTCAAGAAAAAAAAAAAAAAAAAAAACCAGAAGGAAAACGAGAAAATGGGTTGCGGTCTGGCAACCTGGTTATGTCTTTACTCGGCTTATTTTTCCCTTGCCACAAAGTTTTCTTTACTGTCTTATTGGAATATTGTTGCCCTAGACAGACTAATTCCCCTACTGGGTTTGTGAAGGCTTTCCCTCAGCAGGCTTAACCGCATCATAAAGTTGCAGGCAGTACTTCAAATCGTCACTAATAAGACAGCAAATACTGTCTGTGGACATGTATATTGTTGTGGACAAATACATTGCTGTGCCAGCAAGCTACAAAAATGAGAAATGCCATTTACCAAAATAGACTACCTCCTAGCCCAGGAAAAAGGAATATGTGGAAAGTTAAACCTGACAAATTGCTGCCTAGATATTGATGATAATAGAAAGGCCCTTATGGAAATAGCTGCAAGAATTAAATCAATACCCCATCTTCCAGTTCAAACTTAGAAAAAGCAGTCTCCAGATTCTCTCTTTAGAGGCTAGTTTTCATTTTACGGAAAGTTCAAGACTTCAATAGGCGTTGTTCTGGCCATACTAGGAAGTTGCCTAACATCCCCTTGTCTCTTACCTCTCCTTGTCAGAAGCATTCAAGCAACTACAGAGGCAATAGCAGCTAGGCAAACTACCACTCAGCTAATGGCTTTGCGTAAATATCAACCATTGCCCAAAGAAGAAAACCTGTCTCTTCATTCAGAATTAAGTAATATTGAGGCCTTCTAGTAAACTTCTTTTATAAAAGGCCTCAAAGGAGGGCGGATCATGAGGTCAGGAGATCGAGACCATCCTGGCTAACACGGTGAAACCCCGTCTCTACTAAAAATACAGATACTAGCCGGGTGCGGTGGCAGGCGTACCTGTAGTCCCAGCTACTCAGGAGGCTGAGGCAGGAGAATGGCGTGAACCCGGGAGGCGGAGCTTGCAGTGAGCTGAGATCGCGCCGCTCACTCCAGCCCGGGCGACAGAGCGAGACTCCGTCTCAAATAATAATAATAGTAATAATGATAATAAAAGGCCTCAAAGAGGGGAAGGGAATGAGGCAGGAAATTAAATAAAAATAAAATGAAAAAGAAAGAGAAATAGGTTTTCCTGTATTAGGCTGACCTGTCCCAGAGGCAGCAACAGACACAGGCCAGACCCAGGCAGAGTCTTGATAATATTATCTGCTGTACTCTGGAGACTCTCCCAGCACTCCCTCAACACAGGGAGAAGAAAAAAACAAATTTTCCTTAGTTTTGTGGAATGAGTTTATAGATTCCTGTTCTCTGTAACTAATGACTTTAAGTATTCTGTTTTATCTAAGAAGTGTAACGATGGTCATGTGAAGCCTGAGCAGGCCTGAACTCCAGCTGCCTGGGCACCACAGTGAGGGTTACAGGATAAGCCCGTGCCCAGACAAGCCTAGATACGGACATCTGGGTTGCTTGGCAGCGGTCACGTGCGATCATGTCTTTGTCCTGCCTCTGTATCCCGGCTTTCACACCACTGGAAGCTAGCCCTGCCCTTTTGTGAAGTGTGTATAAAAGTCAGATGCTGTCTTTGTTCTGGGCCCAGTCTTTGTACATAAGTCTGCTGGGCCTGAGTGTACTTAATAAAAGATTCTCCTGTTTTAACCTGAGGTCTCTCTCTCCTCCTCCTGAATCCCACAACAGTGCTGCTGCCACTTCACCTGGGGAGGGTCCTGTTGAGGGTCCAGAGTGTGGTTCTGAGACTGAGCAGAGTGGCCAGTCCCTGCCGTGCCCCTTCCGGCCTCTGTGCAGCTCTTACGGACGGGCGCGTGCTCATGTGCAGCTCCTGGGGCACTGTGGGTTGGCGGGACGCAGACCCTGAGAACTGCAGCACCTGGCGAGGACGGGAACCCCTCTCCTCCCCCTCGGGCACGCCCCTCGCTGAGGCTTCCTGCCCTCCTCTGCCGCTCCCACCTCCTCTTCACCCACGAGGGGTCCCGATTTCTGCGTCTCCTGGGCCCCTCCCTGGGCAGGGGTTCAGCCTGAATCCAGGATGCTGTCTCTGAGGCTGGGAAACCTACCAGCAGGCCAGGGAGGACCAGGGCACCCCACACACCAAGGTCGCAGCTGGGAGTGTGCCAGCCACACTCAGGACAATTCTTCCTTGGAGGCCTCCCTGCCCCGACTGGGACTTACCTCCTTCGGAAGAGGGGCCTGATGGCTCAGAGATGAAAAGATCCCAGGTGGAGAGTAGTTCCCTCCTAACGCAAGTGAGAGCAGCCCCCACAATATTTGCCAGCAGAGTCCTCCAGATGTCTGGAAAGATGCTGTCCCCACAGGGAAAGAAGAGGAGGCCGACAGGGCTGCTCCCCAGCTCCCACCAGCCCAGGAGTCCGCGGCAGAGCAGGCCACAGGTGACACCTCCATCACCACTCAGGACCTGGTCCCTCCAGACACCAGCGAGTCTTCCGCCCCGGCCCATCCAATCAGTGAGGCTGGAGACCCCAGGATCCTCACATCCCTCAGTCCTTCCCGAGGAGCTTGTGGCCGTGCACTTGGATCATGGGCCCTGAGGAAAGGGGCATCCCAGACATCTCAGGCCACGCTGGACACAGGGGACAGGCCAGGACCCTGACACAGAAAACATCATCCTGGCCACTGGCCCACGACGGACACAGGGGGGCCAATGGATCAGTGGGGTCCTGGTCTAGGGACCCCCCCAGGCATTTCCCATTCCCAAAATGTGTAGTTGGGAGAGATGGGGGTGGGCACAGCCCCTCATGCCGTCAGTGGCCAGGTGGGCAGCAGCTATTGCATGGGAGATAGGCAGGTGGGGTCTCTGAAACTGCTTCCCCTCCCACCCCAGCTGGGAGAGTCAACCGAAAACAACATCTCACCTGGGAAGGGACAGAAGTAAGTGGCACCCTCGGAGCCTGGTGGGTGCAGGGCCCTGGTCCCCGGTTGTCCTCCCTTTCCTTAGCAGTCTAGCCCCACAGGACCCACGGCCCCCGGCGGGTGGAGGGGATTGGTGCAGACCAACCCAGTGTAGCCCAGTGGCAGCTGATCGCTGACCGCCGGGTGGAGATCAAGCCGACCTGGAGCCTGGGAGGTGTGGACACTGATCTGGCAAATGCAGTCTTTTCTATTCTGTTGCCAAAGATGGACAGGGAACACCATGTGAGCCTGCGGCAGAACTGTGCACCACCAGCAGGGCCCTGTCAGACCCACTGAGTAAGAGCAGGTGGTGGACCAGCAACAACGCCTCCTCCCAGCATGGAATCAGAGCACTCGGATGGAACAGGCAGGCTGCCCTGACCCGGGTCCTGCACCACTTTTTCCCAAGGCCTGTCCCTCCGTTCATGTCCAGGGCTGCAGTGAGAATCCCAGGGGACCAGAAGATGGAGGAGGCAGAATTCAGAGCCTGGTGCTCCATGCATCAGCCGTGGGTGAGGGAGCAAGTAGGATCTCGATGGCACTGAACTCCAGCCGGTGAGGGGAGCTTCAGACCATGGTGTCCCCATGGCAGAGCCAGACGCAGAAGCCAGGCCATCCTGTGTTGCAGGGAGACAAGGCCCAGGACAGAATGCGAGTGGAGGCCTGGACGTGGCTCCTTAGAACAAACTCTGTCCGGCAGAAGGCAGAGCACTTAGGCAGCTGGGCCTGAGGACTGACTCCTGCAAGTCGGCAGTTAGTATAAGACGTTAATATTTTACTACATGGTGGCCGGGCAAGGTGGCTCATGCCTGAAATCCCAGCACTTCGGGAGGTCGAGGCAGGCGGATCCCAAGGTCAGGAGTTCGAGACCAGCGTGGCCAATATGGTGAAACTCCATCTCTACCAAAAATACAAAAATAAGCCATGGTGGCAGCACCTGGAGTCCCAGTTACTCGGGAGGCTGAGGCAGGAGAATCACTTGAACATGGGAGGTGGAGGTTGCAGTGAGCCGAGATCGCACCACTGCACTCCAGCTTGGGCAACAAGAGTGAAACTCCATCTCAAAAATAAAAAAAAAATTATACTATGTGGGCTGGGCATGGTGGCTCACGGCTGTAATCCCAGCACTTTGGGAGGCCAAGGTGGGTGGATCACGAGGTCAGGAGCTCGAGACCATCCTGGCTAACCCAGTGAAACCCCTTCTCCACTAAAAATACAAAAAATTAGCCGGGCCTGGTGGCGGGCACCTATAGTCCCAGCTACTTGGGAGGCTGAGGCAGGAGAATGGCATGAACCTGGGAGGCGGAGCTTGCAGTGAGCTGGATCCGGCCACTGCATTCCAGCCTGGGCGACAGAGCAAGACTCCAACTCAGTTAAAAAAAAAAAAATTATACTATGTGGATACAATCCCTGCTGCGTGGCCTGGAAAACATCCCGTAGCAAAGGTGTTCAACATCGAGAAGCACTGTGAGTTGTTGGTTATCACAGCCATTGTTAAAGTTAGATCTTATAAATCTTATAAATTATCAATACAATTTATCTTATAGAGCCAAAGTCATCATTACTCAAACACATCACTCTGCAATTACACGGCTGCACGCTACTGTTATGTGAACTCCGGAGGTCACTGATGTGGACCTGACCACCCACTGAGGCGAAGGCTACGGCAGGGTGAGCAGCTACCCATCTCTGTAAGTTCCACCTTCAGCGATGTCCTCCGGGGAGTCTGGCCTGGTGGGCAAATAAGCCCAGGAAAATGGGCCCATGTAGCACATCAGGAATTAAACAGGTCGCGCCGCACACAGGCCTGCAGGCCTCGTTCCTGCCCCTGTGACCCCTCCCCTGCCAGCCCTGCCCACACTGCCCCCTCTGACGAGCCAAGCGCACAGCATCAGCTCAGTTTGCCGCAATAGCCTCTGCCAAGGAGGGTCCAGGAAGAAACCCAGAGGCCACACAAGGTGTTTCCACAGGGAGGACGTAACCTCCGGAACTGCTCAGGGGCACAAACCGGTTCATGGGAAAAACAGGCGGCAACTGCAGGAAGCGGCCGGCACCCGTGTGAGGACCCAGGGAAGAGGCAGAGATGATCAGAACCTGGAAATCTGGAGGGCGCCCCAGGGACCAGACACCCAGAGCTCTGGGCACCTTGGGTGCTGCTGGGCCACGTGGAGCGGGTCTGGGAGCCTTCACCCAGGTGGGCCTCCAGGGTAAAAGGCCATGGCTCCTAACTCCACCGTCCAGGCCTCTGCCACTGGCATCCCACAGCCCCCTCTTTCGTCAGTGCTCCCCAGAGTCCCCGTTCCTGGGCCTGGAGGGCTCCTTTGGGACAGGCAGCATTGGCCGCCAGGCCTCTGACCTGCACCAGGAGACACGGGGACCTTTAGCCCCCACACCCACACGGAGCAGGACTGCAACCCCAGGAAACCACAAGGCATTTCAGCAGATGAGGCCTGTGACAAGTGAGGCGAGGGCTTTGGGGGAACTGCTGTGGGACCTGGCGTGTGGAGGCACCAGCACAGGCCTGGCAGGAGCCCTGAACCGGGACAGTGAGGTCCTGCAGCTGCTGGCCTGCGGTGTGGAGACTCCCAACGTAGGGGAAGTCTCCAGGACCCCCACACCCCTAACAAGATGAGAAATGTGCTCACTTGGGCTCTAGAGAGGAAGCCCCTCTTAGCCCTCAGCCCCTCCTTCCTCCCCGTCCCAAAGTAATTTGATCTCCAGGAATTTGTTCCGCCCTCATCTGGCCCCGGCCAAATCCCGATTTGACAAATGCCAGGAAAAGGAAATGGTTGAGAAATCGAAACTACTGGGGAAAGGGAGGGCCCACTGAGAACCATCCCACTAACCCGACCACCGCTGGCCTTCGCAGGACACCATGAACCACACGGTCCAAACCGTCTTCTCTCCTGTCAATAGCGGCCAGCCTCCCAACTATGAGTTGCTCAAGGAGGAGCAGGAGGTGGCTGTGCTGGGGGCGCCCCACAACCCTGCTCCCCCGATGTCCACCGTGATCCACATCCGCAGCGAGACCTCCGTGCCCGACCATGTCGTCTGGTCCCTGTTCAACACCCTCTTCATGAACCCCTGCTGCCTGGGCTTCATAGCATTCGCCTACTCCGTGAAGGTGCGTGTGGCCCCAGGGGATGCTCAAAGGGTCGGTGAGCCTGGGGATCTACCTGCCCAGATGCTGCCTGGGGTGGGGACTTGTGTGTCCCTGTGAGTGTGAGTTTGTGTGCACCTCTGTCCCGTGTGTGCTCACGTCAGTAACTTTGTCTGTGTGATCTGTGTATGGGTGGCTTGGGGAATCTGCCCAGTGCAGGTCTAGGAGGAGGCTCCAGGAGGCTGGCTGGCTCAGAGTTTGTCCCCAGCGATCCACTAGCCCAGAGCAATTCTCCCTACAGCCCAGTACCAGAAATGACACCCTCACCTTCCAGACTGGCACCCAGGCTCTCCCAGAAAGTGAGAAGGGAACTCACAGGCGACTTCACCCCATGGTGGGAGAACAGCCTGTGCTGGGGCCAAGGCAGAAGGAGGATGAGCCCCGAGGCCCCTGGAGAGTCAGCCTGAGTGAGGAAGGGGAGGGGGTGGTCCCTGATCTCAGAGTGGGGAGGAGCCAGGGGGGAGTGGGAGCCACAGCACATGGCTCTCAGCTGAGGGATCCTGGTCCCCTCACCATCTCTTCTCCTCCAGTCTAGGGACAGGAAGATGGTTGGCGACCTGACTGGGGCCCAGGCCTATGCCTCCACCGCCAAGTGCCTGAACATCTGGGCCCTGATTTTGGGCATCCTCATGACCATTCTGCTCATTGTCATCCCAGTATTGATCTACCAAGCCCATCGATAGATCAGGAGACATCATTCAGGCCAGCAGCTCCGCCCACAACCTGTGTCCCACGTGCTCCACCTTCCTTCCATTCCTCGCCCTGCCCCCGGAGCGAGTCCTGTATCAGCCCTTTATCCTCACACTTTTCTACAATGGCATTCAATAAAGTGTACATGTTTCTGGTGCTGCTGCGACTTCACCTGGGGAGGAGTCCTGTTTTGGGTCCTGAGCGTGGATCTGAGACCTAGCAGTGTGGCCAGCCCCTGCACCGCTCCTTC
This sequence comes from Rhinopithecus roxellana, assembly GCF_007565055.1. NCBI lineage: Eukaryota > Metazoa > Chordata > Mammalia > Primates > Cercopithecidae > Rhinopithecus > Rhinopithecus roxellana. Next base: position 14,200,000 of record NC_044563.1, on the reverse strand, counting down.
TGGCCTCTGCAGCTCTTGGGGACGGGGCAAGTGCTTAGGCCTTCTGGTTTCGGGCCTCCTGCTGTGGGCAGCAGCTGGACCCAGGACCCTGGGAGGAGTTCCTGCGTCCTGGAAGTCTCAGCTCCGACTCAAGGTGGGCTCTTTCCGGGAACGTCAGTGCTGAGTCCGGGACATCCTGGGCCCAAGGATACGCTCTTGGCCTGTCAGCAATCCAGGCTGTCGGCTCAGGACAGAGGGAAGGGCTGGAGCCCCCAGCAGGGCCAGGAAGGGGCAAGGTGGCACCGGCTCCCCAGCTGCTCCCAGACCCTGCTCTGTGGTGCTGGGGACCTGGCTTTAGTTCCTCGGGGTGGAGGGAGCACCGAGCTGTCTGGAGCAGCCAGCGCTGCAGATGTGGGCAGCTCGGGCCCTGTGGGAGGGAGGGGGCTTTGTGCCCACGGCAGCAGCTGAAGGAGCCCCGGGCCTCGTAGCCCCTCCTGGGTGACCCAGGTGCTGCTTCGTGGCAACTGCCGCCTCCAGTCCAGCGGGTATCGTCCCTGCTCCCCCGCGGTGGGGGCAGCACAGGAGGAGTGGAGCTGCCCTCATGGAAGTTACCTCCACCCGGGTCTGACCCCTGGACAGACACCCCGCCCCGACCTGGTTACAGCTCCCTTCCTCGGTTCGGTCGCCGGTGTGGGCGTCTGGGGTGCCCCGTGGGCAGCCGCGGGAGGAGCTGGGGTGACCACGCGCGCCCCCGCCCCGCCGTCCACCCCCGACTCCAGGTCTGGATCCACTCCCCCTCCCCACCCTCACCCGCCCCCAGACCCGGAGCCGCGCTCTCGGCCCAGGGGTCCAGGCGCCGCATGGGCGATGCACGCAGAGGAAGCGCCCTCTCCCCCTCGGGGGTCTCCCGGAGGTGAGTTCCAAAGGGGGCGAGCTCCGAAGTGGGTCCCGGGCGGGAGGCGCGCGGCCCCGCGGGGCGGGGAGGGAGAAGCGGCGGAGGCGGGAGCTCAGCGGCGCCCCTGGCGGCGGCCGGCGCAGGTGCAGGTCCCGGAGGAGGCTCCGCCCGCAGCCCGGACCCCGGGGGGTGGGCGGGACGCGGACCCTGAGACCCGCAGCGCGCGACGAGCACGGGCGTTCCTCTCCTCCCCCTCGGGCACGCCCCCGGCCGAGCCTTCCGGCCCTGCTCTGGGGCTCCCACCTCCCCTCACCCGCGGGGGGCCGGATTTCCGCGTCTCCGGGGCCCCTCCCTGGGCAGGGGTTCCAGCCTGAATCCAGGAGTGACCTGTGGGAGGACTTGGTGGTCCGGAAATCACCCTGGGAGCCCGGTCCTGTGACGCCATGATGGGTTCTCTTTGCGCTCCGGGACAGAGCCCATTGGTCGCATCGGGGCAGGGGACTTGCAATAAGGAAAGTGTAATTCGCGCAGAGCCGGCTGCCGGGGAGACCGGAGTTTTGTGATTACTCAAATCCGTCTCCCCCGAAACGTGGGGATCCGAGTTTTGAAGGACGATTTGCTGGGTAGGCGGCCAGTGAGTCAGGAGTGCTGACCGGGCCGGTTGGAGATGAAGCCTTGGGGAGTCCAAGCTGCCTTCCTAGCCCTAACCCAGTTCCTGGGTAGGGGCCACAGGACCAGAGGAGCCAGATTGTGGGTCTGGGTGGTGCCAGCTGATCCACTGAGTGCAGGGTCTGTAAAGTATCTCAAACTCTGATCCTAGGTTCTACAGTCGTGCTGTGATCCTCCGGAGCAACTTGGGGGCTGGCGGGGTCAGAATCTTCCATCCTCCAGCTGCGTGACTCCTAAACCATCATTTCTAATCTTGCGGCTAACGTGTTAGTCCTGCAAAGGCAAACTAGTCCCCAGGCAGGAAGGGGGCTTGTTCAGCCTTCATCCATAAACGTTTCTCCCCAGATCAGTTTGGGCGAAGCCCAGGGATGAGCCAGGACAGCTTGGAGGTTAGGAGCCAGACGGAGTCGGTTAGGTCAGACCTCCTTCACTGTCGTCATACTCTCAGTGATGACTTTGGCAAAGGTGGTTTCATTTCCATGCCTGCCCCTCAGAATCCTGCCCCCCTCTTGTGCCCTGCAGTTTCTTCCTCCCTAAACCACAAAACACCTTCCACAGGAAATTGGAGCCCCACCCCACTCTGCAGTCACGTTTGGCCTTTGATAGGAGGTCACAAAGCCTTGCAGGGAGTTTGTGGCCTGTTGGGGATTGGGTGGAGGGTGGTGGGGTTGGTGTGCGATTTGGGGAGGCCCAGCAGTGACTCCCAGCAAGGGCCAGGGCTAGTTCTTTTTTTTTTTTTTTTTGGCTGCAATGGGTAGGGAGGGGCTGATGGGTTTGGAGCTCAGTTTTTGAGATGGAAGTCTGCTAATGCTCCCGTCTGAATAAAGGCCAAATAAAGCCCTTTTCTTCCTCCACTCGGTGTCTGAGGGTTTTGTCTGTGACTCGTCCTGCTACAATTTCTAACATTACCAGTAATTTTAAAGCTAGCTTATTAAAGATTTTACTTAAGTCACATGACTGTGAAAAGTATTTAGGCTTTCTATTTAATTTATGAGTACTCTTTAAGTTTAAGCTAAATTTGGTAACTTGTGGCCAAAAACATGTAACAAAACATGTGTATGCACACACAAACACACATACACACTCAAGCAAAAGTATGGCTTTTACTTCAGAACTCCAGCCATGAGATAGTCATACAAATTCATTGGTTTACACAAACAATAAAAAGAAATGGTTGGATGCAAACAGTGGATTTTATCTCTGTAGAAAAGTAACAGCAGACTTAAAGCAGGCAGAAAAGAAAGCAGGAAGAGAACTTAAGAACATTATATTGGCCGGGCGCGGTGGCTCAAGCCTGTAATCCCAGCACTTTGGGAGGCCGAGACGGGCGGATCACGAGGTCAGGAGATCGAGACCATCCTGGCTAACACGGTGAAACCCCGTCTCTACTAAAAAAAAGTACAAAAAACTAGCCGGGTGAGGTGGCGGCGCCTGTAGTCCCAGCTACTCGGGAGGCTGAGGCAGGAGAATGGCGTAAACCCGGGAGGCGGAGCTTGCAGTGAGCTGAGATCCGGCCACTGCACTCCAGCTTGGGCGACAGAGCGAGACTCCGTCTCAAAAAAAAAAAAAAAAAAAAAAATAATTGTAGGTCCACATTTGGGCTTTGATTTTTCCTTTATGTAATTTTCAATTGTAATTCATGATCCTTGTGCCTGAGGGCTCCCTCCTGCTACTCAGTTGACAATTCCATGTCCCTGTGAAGGGGCCCCCAGGCCTGACAACCCCAGACTTGGTTTTGTCAGCCCTCCAGGTCTCTCCTGCATGGTTGCGACCCAACGCCTAGCACCCACCCAACCAAAGCCATGGGAAATGCTGGGACCCAGGAGGTAGGGGTAGCACATGTGTGCCCTGTGCTCCAAAGCTCCCCCCACAGGCCCCTTGTGTCTCAACACAGCCCCCTCTTCAGTCAGTGCTCCCCAGAGTCCCCATTCCTGGGCCTGGAGGGCTGCTTTAGGGCAGGAAACTTTGGCCACCAGGCCTCTGACCTGGGAGGTTTAGGCCCCAAACCCGCACAGAGCAGGACTGCAGCCCCAGGAAAAGAGCAAGGATTTCAGGACACGAGGCCTGTGACAAATGAGGTGAGGGCTTTGGGGGGGATTGTCCTGGCGCCTGGAGTGTGAAGGCGCCAGTGGGGGCCTGGCAGGGGCCCTGAACTAGGACAGTGAGGTCCTGTACTTGCTGACCTGGAGTGGAGAGAATCCAAGCCTGGGTAAAATCCCCAGGGTCCCCTAAACCCAAGACTTAGGAAGTCACTGATCCTGACTTGAGTTTCTGATGAGGAAGCTCCTCCCTTTTAACCTTCAGCCTTTCCTCCCACCCTGCCATAAAGTAATTTGATCCTCAAGAATTTATTCCACACCTCATTGGTCCCCGGCTAATTCACCAATTTATAAACAACAGGAAATAGAAACTTAAGAGAAATACACACTTCAGAGAAATTGAAACTAGAGGGGAAAGCAGGGCTCACTGAGCACCGTCCCAGCATCCGGACACCACAGATCCTCTTCCCTCCACGCTGAAAACCACACTTCTCAAACCTTCACTCAACACTTCTTTCCCCAAAGCCAGAAGATGCACAAGGAGGAGCACGAGGTGTCTGTGCTGGGGGCACCCCATAGCACCATCCTCCCAAGGTCCACCATGATCAACATCCAAAGCGAGACCTCCGTGCCCGACCATATCGTCTGGTCCCTGTTCAACACCATCTTCTTGAACTGGTGCTGCCTGGGCTTCATAGCATTCGCCTACTCTGTGAAGGTGCGTGTGGCCCCAGGGAACGCTCAGAGGGTGTCAGTGAGCCTGGAGCTCCACCTCCCCAGATGCTGCCTGGGGTGGGGACTTGTGTGTCCCTGTGAGTGTGAGCTTGTGTGTACCTCTGTCCCGTGTGTGCCCACGTCAGTAGCTTTGTCTGTGTGATCTGTGTGTGTGTGGCTTGGGGAATCTGCCCAGTGCAAGTCTAGGAGGAGGCTTCAGGAGGCTGGCTGGCTCAGTTTGTCCCTGGCTGTCCACTAGCCCAGAGCAGTTCTCCCCACAGCCCCATAAGAAATTACACCCTCACCTTCCAGACTGGCACCCAAGCTCTCCCAGAAAGTGAGAAGGGAACTCACAGGTGACTTCACCCCATGGTGGTGAGAATAGCCTATGCTGGGGTCAAGCCAGAGGGAGGATGAGCCCCAAGGCACCTGGAGAGTCTGAGCCTGGGTGAGGAAGGGGAGGAGGTGGTCCCTCATCTCAGGGCAGGAAAGAGCCAGGGGGAAGCTGGAGCCATACCACGTGGCTCTCAGAGCCCTCAGCTGTCTCCTCTCCCCCAGTCTAGGGACAGGAAGATGGTTGGCGACGTGACTGGGGCCCAGGCCTATGCCTCCACCGCCAAGTGCCTGAACATCTCGGCCCTGATTGTGGGCATCCTCATGACCATCGGATTCATCCTGTTACTGGTGTTTGGCTCTGTGGCAATCTACCATATTATGTTACAGATCATACAGGAAAAACAGCGTTACTAGTAGCTGCCCATAGCCTGCCACCCTTGTACTCCACTTTGCAATGCTGGCCCTCACGCTGGGGCTGTTGGCCCTGTCCCCTTGGTCCTGCCCCTAGATACAGCATTTTATCCCCACACACCTGTCCACAATGACATTCAATAAAGTGCACGTGCTTGTGATGATGCTGTGACTTCACCTGGAGTGGGGGCCCTGCTGCACGGTCCCAGCCTAGTCCTGAGACAGCCCAGTGTTAGCCCCTGCACAGTCGCATCCCTCGTCTGTGAAGCTCTAGCAGGGAGCAGGGATGTGCTCAGAATTCGCTGGTTTCGGCCTCCTGCCGTGGGCAGCAGCTGGACCAGGACTGTGGGGTGAGTGTTTCTCTGACACCAAGGTAAGGACACACTGTGTCCAGAATACCTTTGGGCCAGGACAACCCTGCCTGCCTCTGAGCTGGGTGGAGCAGCTCGTCTTGCAGATGTGTGCGGCTTAGACCCTGTGGGAAGGGCAGGGGCTTGGTGTGCGGCTTAGATCCTGTGGGAGGGGCAGGGGCTTGGTGCCTAGGGTAGTAGCTGAAGGAGCCTCAGGGCTGCAGCCCCTCCTGGGTGATCCAAGTGTGCTGGGTCCTGGCACCTGCCTCCTCCAGTCCAGCCGGGGTCTTCCCTGCTCCCCTGGGGTGGGGCGAAGCCCCCCGACTGTAGGCTGACTGCAGAAGCCAGTCAGACCCAGTGACTTCTCCACCAAGTCGGACGGAAACTCTGAAGTCTGAACCCAAAACTGGCTGGGCCTCCTGGGTAGAGGAGTTCCTGGGGCCAAAGCAGGTCCTCACTGTGGCGGTGGGGGTCCTCCCACAGGTGCCTTGCCCCTTGGGGGATTCTGGCTTTCACCCTGCCAGCAGTGGGACCGCGATGACAAGTCCCGCCTGCCTTCTGCCTCAGGCGGCGGTACTGCAGGGCTCTCCCGGGACCTAGCTGGGGACCGACCGCCCTAACTGTCCCCCACTTCCCTCGCCAGCTCACCTGCGGCGCCCAAACTGTGGGGGTCCCCGGGAGGGGGGCCATGGACGCGCATCAGGGCGCGCCCTCTCGCCGAGGGTTCCACTTTTGCCAGCGTGACCAGGGAGCGAGGCCGGCTCGGAGGTCCTGGGCATTGAGGGGAGGGCCCGGCGCCGCCGGGTCAGGGAAAGGCACTTGCTCCGAGGCAGGGAGGCCGGCGGGAGCAGCAGCCGGGCCCGGGGAGGCGGCGCAGCCAGGTGCCCAGGCCCAGGTGCGGGGTGCGCGGGTGCGGGGACTTTCCCGAGGCGGGCAGCGCTCGCGAGGGCCCGGGAGGGCAGCTTCGACCGGGAGCCCCGCGGGAGCTCGGGAAGAGGGTCCCTCCAGGGGGGAACCCCTCTGGTGCACCCAGCGAGGGCCCCGGGATCCCGCAGTCTTGAAATGTGACGGGAAGACTGAGGCATCACGAAGGCGGAGACGCAGCGCGCGTGGTGGGTCCTGGGTGCCGAACGCCAGCTCGCCACGGCCCAGCAGCGCGGCCAGATCCCGGTCCCCACGGGCGTTGGGTGTGCGCGGACCGCGGGGAGGTGAGAGGCCCGAGCCGAGAAGTTTCCCAAACAGCACTCGCGGGAGCAGAGCTGGTCGGCCCGGCCGCTCCTCGCCGCGGACTCGGGTCCCCGTGGACAGCATCCCCTGCCAGGCCCCAGCGGCCTTGGGCCTCTCCTCCTCTGCAGGGGAGACTCGGGCCGCCGGCTCTGGAGAAGGGCAAGACCAGGCACGGCGCAGGTGCTCTCGGTCGGGAGACGGCGGCCACACGGGGCGCGTTCACAGCGGGAGAAACCCTCCTGGGAGGGACGGGGCGGACAATTTGGGCAAGATAAAAAATCAGAGTTTAGTCCTCAATCATGATGAGCCGCTGAGTTTTGGACAAGGCCTATTGTCATTGAAACAATAGCCTATATGTCTCTGAAAGTCAGTTTGGCCCCAAAAACCAGGAATAATTAAGGGAAAGTCAAGATGGGGGGTGGGTTAGCTCAGCTCACAGTTTCAATAATTCTTCTCACTGATATTGTTACAGTAGGTAGCTCCTGCGGCTTGAGCAGGACAGGAGAGTGCTTCCCACCCCCAACCAGGAATGTCAGGCGACCCCTCAGGTGATGGTCAGATGGTTGTTACACCATTTCTCTAAAATAATAATTGGTATCGACCAGCGCCAAGGAAAGGCAGTCTCCCAGTAGATAGAAAAAACCCGAAACGTGGTCAGCAGCTTCCCAGTAAGACCTCAGGAGTTGGGTGAGTGGGCTCCAGCATGCGCATGAGGAGGTCAAATGGCTGGTTTAACTGATGCATGACCTTTCGCCAGCTTTCAGCTGGTAGGGGAAGAAGGCCTCAAGTGAGCATGCGCAGAGCTCCAGCAAACACCCTGCATGCAGCCACTCCCAAGTGCTGGCAGACCACCATGTTTGCAGATAGCCCCCATCAAGAGAAGGGGCGGAAGACGCAGAAGCCACCACATAAAACCCACATCGAAGATCTACCTGCTTCATGTCTCAAGTCGCCCACTTGGCCCTCTTCCCAGTGTAGTTCCTTCCTTTCATTCCTGCTCCAGAGCTTCCACTCCTGCTCCTTGCCTTGGTCTCTCCTTCTGCCTTATGCCTGTCAGTCGAATTCTTTCTTCTGAGGGGGCGAGAACTGAGGTTGCTGCAGAGCCATATGGATTTGCCACCATTATTAACAATTTCATGCCCTGTGACTCAGATACATTCCGCTGCTAACAACATAGTTTTTCCCAAGGTGGTTTTACGTTTTCAAAACTGGACAGATGGGATTTGCCCCTATTAACGTAAGTTTTATCTAAAAATCTAAAAAATGATGAGCTATCATCTAATCTCAGATGGGGGCATAGATGAGAAAGTGGCAGAAGGTGAGCATTGTGGATGCTGGTAATGGGTACGGAGGGGTTATTGATTTTAGTCTCCATTTGTTATGTTTCCCAAAACACAGGTACACAAACACCCAAAAATAGATGAGCTCCAAAGAAGGTGCTATGGTTACGCTTTGTGTTCCCACCCAAATCTCATCTTCACTTATAATCCTCGTTATGCTCGTAACCCCAATATGTCACCTGAGAGAGGAGATGGAGGGAGCTGGGTCACGGGGTGGTTTCCCCATACTGTTCTCCTCAGTGAGTTTTCTAGAGATCTGATGGTTTTAAGAGCGTTGGGTAGTTCATCCTTCATTCATTCTCCTTCCAGCCGCATTGTGGAAAATGTGCCTTGTTTCCCCTTCAACTTCTGCCATGATTGTAAGTTTCCTGACACCTCACAGCCATGTGAGTCAATTAAATTTCTTTAATGTATGAATTACCCAATCTCAAGCAGTTCTTTATACTAGTGTGAAAACAAACGAATATGAAGGTTAAACTCCCATCCTAGGCATATCTACGCTGCCAGAGTCAGGGCTGCTAGAGAATACCTTGGGGCAGACACATGGCCGGCTATCTGGCCTGATCATCTGGAATCTGCATCCAGGTCGCCAGACCCCTGAGCCTGCAGAAGCATCGACACTTCCTATTAAGAGCTAGCCATCGCCCTTGCTGGGAGTCACTGCTGGGCCTCCCCAAATCGCACACCAACCCCGCCACCCTCCACCCAATCCCCAACAGGCCACTGCCAGCCCCAACCACATCCCAGGCCACTTAGACCAAACTGTGGCCGGGTCCCGGCAAGCCAGGGGTGGATGTGGATGGAGCCTGCTCTGAGACATCGAGGGCTGCCTAAACAAACTCCCTGCAAGGCTTTGTGACCTCCTATCAAAGGCCACCCGTGACTGCAGAGTGGGGTGTGAAGGGGTGGCCTGCCCCTCCACACCTGTGGGCGTTTCTCGTTAGGTGGAACGAGAGACATGAGAAAAGAAATGAGACACAGAGACAAAGTATAGAGAAAAAGTGGGCCCAGGGGACCAGAGCTCAGCATACAGAAGACCCACGCCAGCACCGGTCTCTGAGTTCCCTAGTATTTATTGATAATTATCTTTACCATCTTAAAGAAAAGGAAGTGGCAGGGTAATAGGATCATTAAAAGGAGAAAGCAGTAAGACATATGAATAAAGTTCTCTGAGACATGAATAAGTTTAAGGAAAAGTGCTGTGCCTTGATATGCATATGTAAACATCTCCATAAACCTTTTTAGTGCATAAAGAGCAGCATTGCGCTAGCAAGTCCCGCCTTTCGCCCTAAGGCGGTGTTCTCCTTTCTCAGTAAACAGAACATACAATCGGGTTTTACATCGAGATGTTCCATTGCCCAGGGACTGGCAGGAGACAGAGGCTTTTCTCTATCTCAACTGCCAACAACCGCCAAGAGGCCTTCTTTCCTCATGTACTAGTCCTCCTCAGCACAGACCCTTCACAGGTGTCAGGCTGGGGGACGATCAGGTCTTTCCCTTCCCACGAGGCCATATTTCAGACCCTCACATGGGGAGAAGCTTTGGACAATACCTAGCTTTCCTAGGCAGAGGTCCCTGCGACCTTTGGCAGTGTGCGTGTCCCTGGGTACTTGAGATTAAGAGAATGGTGATGACTTTTCAACAGCAAGCTGCCTTCAGGCACTTGTTTAACAAAGTACACCCTGCACAACCCAAAATCCTTTAAACCTTGAGTCACTGCAGCACATGTCTCTTGCAAGGACAAGGTTGGGGGTAGGGTCACAGATTAACAGCATCTCAAATACAGAACAAAATGGAGTCTCTTATGTCTGCTTCTTTCTATATAGACACAGTAACAGTCTGATCTTTCTTTCTTTTCCCCACAGGGTGGGGCTTCAATTTCCTGTGGAAGGTGTTTTGCTGTTTAGGGAGGAAGAAACTGCAGGGCACAAGAGGGAGGCAGGATTCTGAGGGGCAGGCATGGAAATGAAACCACCTTTGCCAAAGTCATCACTGAGAGTATGACGACAGTGAAGGAGGTCTGACCTAACCGACTCCGTCTGGCTCCTAACCTTCAAGCTGTCCTGGCTCATCCCTGGGCTTCGCCCAAACTGATCTGGGGAGAAACGTTTATGGATGAAGGCTGAACAAGCCCCCTTCCTGCCTGGGGACTAGTTTGCCTTTGCAGGACTAACACGTTAGCCGCAAGATTAGAAATGATGGTTTAGGAGTCACGCAGCTGGAGGATGGAAGATTCTGACCCTGCCAGCCCCCAAGTTGCTCCGGAGGATCACAGCACGACTGTAGAACCTAGGATCAGAGTTTGAGATACTTTACAGACCCTGCACTCAGTGGATCAGCTGGCACCACCCAGACCCACAATCTGGCTCCTCTGGTCCTGTGGCCCCTACCCAGGAACTGGGTTAGGGCTAGGAAGGCAGCTTGGACTCCCCAAGGCTTCATCTCCAACCGGCCCGGTCAGCACTCCTGACTCACTGGCCGCCTACCCAGCAAATCGTCCTTCAAAACTCCGATCCCCACGTTTCGGGGGAGACGGATTTGAGTAATCACAAAACTCCGGTCTCCCCGGCAGCCGGCTCTGCGCGAATTACACTTTCCTTATTGCAAGTCCCCTGCCCCGATGCGACCAATGGGCTCTGTCCCGGAGCGCAAAGAGAACCCATCATGGCGTCACAGGACCGGGCTCCCAGGGTGATTTCCGGACCACCAAGTCCTCCCACAGGTCACTCCTGGATTCAGGCTGGAACCCCTGCCCAGGGAGGGGCCCCGGAGACGCGGAAATCCGGCCCCCCGCGGGTGAGGGGAGGTGGGAGCCCCAGAGCAGGGCCGGAAGGCTCGGCCGGGGGCGTGCCCGAGGGGGAGGAGAGGAACGCCCGTGCTCGTCGCGCGCTGCGGGTCTCAGGGTCCGCGTCCCGCCCACCCCCCGGGGTCCGGGCTGCGGGCGGAGCCTCCTCCGGGACCTGCACCTGCGCCGGCCGCCGCCAGGGGCGCCGCTGAGCTCCCGCCTCCGCCGCTTCTCCCTCCCCGCCCGGCGGGGCCGCGCGCCTCCCGCCCGGGACCCACTTCGGAGCTCGCCCCCTTTGGAACTCACCTCCGGGAGACCCCCGAGGGGGAGAGGGCGCTTCCTCTGCGTGCATCGCCCATGCGGCGCCTGGACCCCTGGGCCGAGAGCGCGGCTCCGGGTCTGGGGGCGGGTGAGGGTGGGGAGGGGGAGTGGATCCAGACCTGGAGTCGGGGGTGGACGGCGGGGCGGGGGCGCGCGTGGTCACCCCAGCTCCTCCCGCGGCTGCCCACGGGGCACCCCAGACGCCCACACCGGCGACCGAACCGAGGAAGGGAGCTGTAACCAGGTCGGGGCGGGGTGTCTGTCCAGGGGTCAGACCCGGGTGGAGGTAACTTCCATGAGGGCAGCTCCACTCCTCCTGTGCTGCCCCCACCGCGGGGGAGCAGGGACGATACCCGCTGGACTGGAGGCGGCAGTTGCCACGAAGCAGCACCTGGGTCACCCAGGAGGGGCTACGAGGCCCGGGGCTCCTTCAGCTGCTGCCGTGGGCACAAAGCCCCCTCCCTCCCACAGGGCCCGAGCTGCCCACATCTGCAGCGCTGGCTGCTCCAGACAGCTCGGTGCTCCCTCCACCCCGAGGAACTAAAGCCAGGTCCCCAGCACCACAGAGCAGGGTCTGGGAGCAGCTGGGGAGCCGGTGCCACCTTGCCCCTTCCTGGCCCTGCTGGGGGCTCCAGCCCTTCCCTCTGTCCTGAGCCGACAGCCTGGATTGCTGACAGGCCAAGAGCGTATCCTTGGGCCCAGGATGTCCCGGACTCAGCACTGACGTTCCCGGAAAGAGCCCACCTTGAGTCGGAGCTGAGACTTCCAGGACGCAGGAACTCCTCCCAGGGTCCTGGGTCCAGCTGCTGCCCACAGCAGGAGGCCCGAAACCAGAAGGCCTAAGCACTTGCCCCGTCCCCAAGAGCTGCAGAGGCCAGAAGGAGCGGTGCAGGGGCTGGCCACACTGCTAGGTCTCAGATCCACGCTCAGGACCCAAAACAGGACTCCTCCCCAGGTGAAGTCGCAGCAGCACCAGAAACATGTACACTTTATTGAATGCCATTGTAGAAAAGTGTGAAGATAAAGGGCTGATACAGGACTCGCTCCGGGGGCAGGGCGAGGAATGGAAGGAAGGTGGAGCACGTGGGACACAGGTTGTGGGCGGAGCTGCTGGCCTGAATGATGTCTCCTGATCTATCGATGGGCTTGGTAGATCAATACTGGGATGACAATGAGCAGAATGGTCATGAGGATGCCCAAAATCAGGGCCCAGATGTTCAGGCACTTGGCGGTGGAGGCATAGGCCTGGGCCCCAGTCAGGTCGCCAACCATCTTCCTGTCCCTAGACTGGAGGAGAAGAGATGGTGAGGGGACCAGGATCCCTCAGCTGAGAGCCATGTGCTGTGGCTCCCACTCCCCCCTGGCTCCTCCCCACTCTGAGATCAGGGACCACCCCCTCCCCTTCCTCACTCAGGCTGACTCTCCAGGGGCCTCGGGGCTCATCCTCCTTCTGCCTTGGCCCCAGTACAGGCTGTTCTCCCACCATGGGGTGAAGTCGCCTGTGAGTTCCCTTCTCACTTTCTGGGAGAGCCTGGGTGCCAGTCTGGAAGGTGAGGGTGTCATTTCTGGTACTGGGCTGTAGGGAGAATTGCTCTGGGCTAGTGGATCGCTGGGGACAAACTCTGAGCCAGCCAGCCTCCTGGAGCCTCCTCCTAGACCTGCACTGGGCAGATTCCCCAAGCCACCCATACACAGATCACACAGACAAAGTTACTGACGTGAGCACACACGGGACAGAGGTGCACACAAACTCACACTCACAGGGACACACAAGTCCCCACCCCAGGCAGCATCTGGGCAGGTAGATCCCCAGGCTCACCGACCCTTTGAGCATCCCCTGGGGCCACACGCACCTTCACGGAGTAGGCGAATGCTATGAAGCCCAGGCAGCAGGGGTTCATGAAGAGGGTGTTGAACAGGGACCAGACGACATGGTCGGGCACGGAGGTCTCGCTGCGGATGTGGATTACGGTGGACATCGGGGGAGCAGGGTTGTGGGGAGCCCCCAGCACAGCCACCTCGTGCTCTTCCTTCAGCATCTCATAGCTGGGAGGCTGGCCGCTATTGACAGGAGAGAAGACGGTTTGGACCGTGTGGTTCATGGTGTCCTGCGAAGGCCAGCGGTGGTCGGGTTAGTGGGATGGTTCTCAGTGGGCCCTCCCTTTCCCTCGTAGTTTCGATTTCTCAGCAGTTTCCTCTTTCTGGCATTTGTCAAATGCAGAGTTGGCCGGGGCCAGAAGAGGGCGGAACAAATTCCTGGAGATCAAATTACTTTGGGACGGGGAGGAAGGAGGCGCTGAGGGCTAAGAGGGGCTTCCTCTCTAGAGCCCAAGTGAGCACATTTATCATCTTGTTAGGGGTGTGGGGGTCCTGGAGACTTCCCCTACGTTGGGAGTCTCCACACCGCAGGCCAGCAGCTGCAGGACCTCACTGTCCCGGTTCAGGGCTCCTGCCAGGCCTGTGCTGGTGCCTCCACACGCCAGGACCCACAGCAGTTCTCCCAAAGCCCTCGCCTCACTTGTCACAGGCCTCATCTGTTGAAATGCCTTGTGGTTTCCTGGGGTTGCAGTCCTGCTCCGTGCAGGTGTGGGGGCTAAAGGTCCCCGTGTCTCCTGGTGCAGGTCAGAGGCCTGGCGGCCAATGCTGCCTGTCCCAAAGGAGCCCTCCAGGCCCAGGAACGGGGACTCTGGGGAGCACTGACGGAAGAGGGGGCTGTGGGATGCCAGTGGCAGAGGCCTGGACGGTGGAGTTAGGAGCCATGGCCTTTTACCCTGGAGGCCCACCTGGGTGAAGGCTCCCAGACCCGCTCCACGTGGCCCAGCAGCACCCAAGGTGCCCAGAGCTCTGGGTGTCTGGTCCCTGGGGCGCCCTCCAGATTTCCAGGTTCTGATCATCTCTGCCTCTTCCCTGGGTCCTCACACGGGTGCCGGCCGCTTCCTGCAGTTGCCGCCCGTTTTTCCCATGAACCGGTTTGTGCCCCTGAGCAGTCCCGGAGGTTACGTCCTCCCTGTGGAAACACCTTGTGTGGCCTCTGGGTTTCTTCCTGGACCCTCCTTGGCAGAGGCTATTGCGGCAAACTGAGCTGATGCTGTGCGCTTGGCTCGTCAGAGGGGGTAGTGTGGACAGGGCTGGCAGGGGAGGGGTCACAGGGGCAGGAACGAGGCCTCAGGCCTGTGTGCGGCGCGACCTGTTTAATTCCTGATGTGCTACATGGGCCCATTTTCCTGGGCTTATTTGCCCACCAGGCCAGACTCCCCGGAGGACATCGCTGAAGGTGGAACTTACAGAGATGGGCAGCTGCTCACCCTGCCGTAGCCTTCGCCTCAGTGGGTGGTCAGGTCCACATTAGTGACCTCCGGAGTTCACATAACAGTAGCGTGCAGCCGTGTAATTGCAGAGTGATGTGTTTGAGTAATGATGACTTTGGCTCTATAGGATAAATTGTATTGATAATTTATAAGATTTAAAAGAGACTGTGTCTACTGTCAAATCACAGTGCTTCTCGACATTAAACACCTTTGCTACGGGATGTTTTCCTGGCCACGCAGCAAGGATTGCGTGATTGGTAGCAGGTGTCCAGGCTCTTGGCATTTTGAACAAAGAATTGTACAGAATGCACAAAAGTAAGGAAAGAATGAAGCAACAAAAGCAGAGATTTTTTTCAAAATGAAATTATTTTTGGAAATAAAAAATGATTTTTTTAAATGAAAATGAAATGGTTGCAGAAAGCCACCAATCAGAAGCTAAAGTGAAGTTACAAAGTTGCACTTCTATGCAAAGGCTTGTCCTCCTATCAGAAGCTTCAGTTCAGTTACAAGGGTACAGTCCTATGCAAACGTCTGATTGATTAGAAAAAGCCAATCAGAGGTACTTTCAATTTCCCATCTGCCATGCAGAAGTGGGGGTTTGCAAAGGGAGTAAGACTTCCTAATTCCAGGAAGACAGTGTGAAATGGCCTCCAGACCCTATTCTCTTGCCTCAATTGTATCCCGAAAGTAAAGTTTTTTTTCTTTTTGTTTTTTAATTTAATTTAACTTAATTTAATTTTTTTTTGAGACGGAGTCTCGCTCTGTCGCCCAGGCTGGAGTGCAGTGGCCGGATCTCAGCTCACTGCAAGCTCCGCCTCCCGGGTTTACGCCAACTCCTGCCTCAGCCTCCCGAGTAGCTGGGACTACAGGCGCCCGCCACCTCACCCTGCTAGGTTTTTGTATTTTTTAGTAGAGATGGGGGGTTTCACCGTGTTAGCCAGGATGGTCTCGATCTCCTGACCTCGTGATCCGCCCGTCTCGGCCTCCCAAAGTGCTAGGATTACAGGCGTGAGCCACCGCGCCCGGCAGTTTTTTTTCTTTTTGAAATGGTGCCGAGGCTGGAGTGCAGTGGAGCAATCTCTGCTCATTGCAGCCTCTGCCTCCTGGGTTCCAGTGATTTCCTGCCTCAGCCTCCCAGGTAGCTGGGATTACAGGTAATCTGCCACCCTGCCCATCTAATTTTTGACTTCTAGTAGAGACGAGGTTTCACCATGTTGGCCAGGCTGGTCTCGAACTCTCGACCTCAGGTGATCTGCCAGACTCGGCCTCCCAAAGTGCTAGGATTATCGGTGTGAGCCACCATTGCTGGCCCTGAAAGTAAGATATTAATGTCTTATATTAATGCCCACTTGCAGGAATCCGTCGTCAGGCCTGAGTCCGTAAGTCCTCTTCCTTCTGCTGGCTGGGGTGAGCGCTAAGGACTTAGCCACATCCAGGCCTCCACACGCCTTCTATCCTGGGCCGTGTCTCCTCCACACACAGGATGTCCTGGGATCTGTGTCTGGCTCTGCCATGGGAACACCTCCCCTCTTCACGGTCTGAAGCCCCCGACTGGACTGGAGTGCTGACTGAAAACCAAAAATAAAAATCTAGGCCGGGCGCGGTGGCTCAAGCCTGTAATCCCAGCACTTTGGGAGGCCGAGACGGGCAGATCACGAGGTCAGGAGATCGAGACCATCCTGGCTAACACGGTGAAACCCCGTCTCTATAAAAATACAAAAACTAGCCGGGCGAGGTGGCGGGCGCCTGTGGTCCCAGCCACTCCGGAGGCTGAGGCAGGAGAATGGCGTGAACCCGGGAGGCGGAGCTTGCAGTGAGCTGAGATCCGGCCACTGCACTCCAGCCTGGGCGACAGAGCAAGACTCCGTCTCAAAAAAAATAAAAATAAAAATAAAAAAATAAAAATCTAAGCCCCCTTCCCCTCATGACTGAATGGAGCTCCCTTGGCCAAGGGAGTCCCAAACAAACCTGAAAAACTGAATTCACAGCCTCGAAGGGAAGGGAGGTTGGACAGGCCTACTGATACCCCCTCCCTGTAGAGTTTAGGTACAACCGACCAGCAGTAACACGAGATAAAGCTCATAGTAGTGACAAAACAGACTCTTCGAGGCAATAAGGTACCAAATTCCAACCTCACTGTGGTACAGCGTCACATGACAGTGTAAACCCTAAATATCTAAGAAAGTTTTCGGTCAACTGTGGGGAAAAGAAAGAGAGATCAGCCTGTTACTGTGTTTATATAGAAAGAGGTAGACATAAGAGACTCCATTTTGTTCTGTGTTTGAGATGATGTTAGTCTGTGACCCTACCCCCAACCTTGTCCTTGCAAGAGACATGTGCTATGGTGACTCAAGGTTTAAAGGATTTTGGGCTGTGCAGGCTGTGCCTTTGTTAAACAAGTGCCTGAAGGCAGCTTGCTGTTGAAAAGTCATCACCATTCTCTTAATCTCAAGTACCCAGGGACACGCACACTGCCAAAGGTCGCAGGGACCTCTGCCTAGGAAAGCTAGGTATTGTCCAAGGTTTCTCCCCACGTCAGAGTCTGAAATATGGCCTCATGGGAAGGGAAAGACCTGATCGTCCCCCAGCCTGACACCCGTGAAGGGTCTGTGCTGAGGAGGACTAGTACAAGAGGAAAGAAGGCCTTTTGGCGGTTGTTGGCAGTTGAGATAGAGAAAAGTATGTCTCCTGCCGGTCCCTGGGCAATGGAACATCTCGGTGTAAAACCCAATTGTATGCTCTGTTTACTGAGATAGGAGAAAACCGCCTTAGGGCAAAAGCTGGGACTTGCTGGCGCAATGCTGCTAAAAGGTTTGTGGAGATGTTTGCATATCCATATCAAGGCACAGCATTTTCCTTTAAACTTATTCATGTCACAGAGATCTTTATTCATATGTCCTACTGCTGATTTTCTCCCTACAATGATCCTATTATCCTGCCACTCCCTTATCTTTAAGATGGTAAAGATAATTATGAATAAATACTAGGGAACTCAGAGACAGGTGCTGGCGAGGGTCCTCTGTATGCTGAGCACCGGTCCCCTGGGCCCACTTTTTCTTTCTCTATACTTTGTCTCTGTGTCTCATTTCTTTTCTCAAGTCTCTCGTTCCACCTAAGGAGAAACGCCCACAGGTGTGGAGGGGTAGGCCACCCCTTCAGTCAATTTAAGAGCAAGGTTAAGGATGCACGGGTGGCAGAGCCTCAGGAGGCCCTGACAGCATGCCCAAGGTGGTCGGGGCACAGCTGGTTTTATGGGAAGACGTGGACATCAATATATGTGCGATGTACATTAGTTCCATCTGGAAAGACAGGACAACTAGAAGTGGGGAGGGGGCTTCCAGGTCACAGGTCGAGAAGAGACAAAGGATCACATTGGTCTGAGTTTTTGATGAGCTTTCCAAAGGAAGCGATCAGATAGGCATTATCTCAGCTAGAAGGATAACTTTGAGTTCTATTTGTCTTTTGTCCACAAGGAATTTCCCTGTGGACAAATTGTGAGGCAGGTATGTAGCTTTTTTGTTTTGGCAGTCGGCGTTTTTAAGAACAGAATGGGAGGCAGGTTTGCCCTAAGCAGTTCCCAGCGTGATGTCTCCTTTTGGTTCAGTGATTTTGGGATCCCAATATTTATTTTCCTTTCACAACAAATAGCAGGCTCTGAAGGAAATAAAAATTATTTACCCCCAAAATAAACTTTTTATTTTTGAGACGGGGCCTTACTATGTTGCCCAGACTGGTCTCCAGCTCCTGGGCTCAAGAGATCCTTCTGCCTCATTCTCCCAAAGTGCTGGTGTGAGCCACCATGCCCAGCCTCAAAATAGATTTCTTTGGCATATTCTGAAACGGCCTTGCATAACTGTCTCTTATTAGGGAAATTTGCATTCTGTAAAGAATCTCCTTCCCTTTCTAGGTTTTTTCCTAACAGAACAGATACTTAACTAAGAGCCCTTTTTAGGGGTGGAAAAGAGATATTTATCATCCTTCTCTGCAGCCTGCTGCCTGGAGGCTCATCTGCGTAACAAGCACCTCGTCTTCCACAGTCCCTGTTATCTAAACTCGAGAATTTCTTTCGACTAACCAACTCTTTAGGCAAAGCTGAACTTTTTTTTTTTTTTTTTTTTTTGAGACGGAGTTTCGCTCTGTTGCCCAGGCTGGATTGAGTGGCGCGATCTCGGCTCACTGCAAACTCCGCTTCCCGGGTTCCCGCCATTCTCCTGCCTCAGCCTCCTGAGTAGCTGGGACTACAGGCGCCGCCGCCACGCCGGGCTAATTTTTGTATTTTTAGTAGAGACGGGGTTTCACCGTGTTAGCCAGGATGGTCTCGAACTCCTGACCTCGTGATCCGCCCGCCTCGGCCTCCCAAAGTGCTGGGATTCCAGGCGTGAGCCACCCAGCCCGGACCCAAAGCTGAACTCTCTAAGCCAACTGCCAATCAGAAAATCTTTAAATCCACAAAAGGAGACGGAACAATACGGAGCGTTGCAGGAGAAGAGAACATTCCAAGCAGCAGCCTCACATGACTAGCAAAGGAAACTGTTGCAGTTGCTGCAGAAGCCGGGGGCGGAGGAGACTCGGAAAAGCAGTGTGGGGCAAGCTGGCGAAGGCAGACCGGAGCCACCAGGGTGGCGACTGTCACCTGTGCGTCCCCAGGACCCCCTCCCGTTAACACACTCGGCCCACGCCCCGGCGCAGCGGCAGCTCCAGCAGCTCAGACTCGCCGTGGACTGGGCGGGCGCCCGGCCCAAGATGGCGGCCTCCGTGCGGCGCGTCGCTTTGGCGGCCGCGGGTGCGGTCTGCAGCCAGAGCGGCCTCGCGCTGGGCGCTCCTGCACGCCTCCGCCGTCCAACGAGAACCGGCGGCCCGAGTCCGCGGAGGCCAGCGGGACACGCCGGTGACCTGGGAGGACGCACACGCGCCGCACTCGCTCGCCCGCCTGAGGCCGGAGGTCGCTCCACGGGGAGCCCGGATGCGAGGGCCCTGCTTGGAGCGAACGGCGGAGGCTGTTTTCCGTGGCACGTTCATGTCGGGACCTTCCCGGGCGCTTGGTGACCAGCGGGGGCACCGCGCCGGGCTCGCCGCGGGGAGGTCTGTGCCGCGTCCTGAGGCACTCGCCTGCCCGCACGTGCTGCTTCCTCGTGGGCTACAGCGAAACGTTGCTGCCCCGCTTCCCACATGTCCTCTGCGCCTCCACCGCCAGCCGCGCCCTCCGAGGCTGCGTGAGGAGCTCTGGGACCACCCCCCGCCGCTGCATCGGGCTGTGGCCTGCAGCGCAGGGAGACGCGGGGAAGCGGTGCAAGCCGGGGAGACGCGGCCCCTCCACAGGACAGGCGTGGCCTCTCAGCGGCCATCCAATAAAGACCGTCTAGGCTGCCCTGTAGAAAAGACGGGAGGCACCTCAGTTCTGAGAAATCGTCACCTTCTGGCAAGAATCTTCATGCATACCCCCTCCGGGAAAGAAACCCCGAAAGATGGAAACTCCACCCAAACCCCTTGCAAGTGACCCTCGAGCCTCCGCCCACACGGCCCTTTCTTGAGTGTGTACTTTTCACTTTTCTTTCTTTTTTTTGCGGGGGGACGGCGCCTCTCTCTGTCGCCCAGGCTGGAGTGCAGTGGCGCGATCTCGGCTCACCGCAACCTCCGCCTCCGGGATTCAAGCGATTCTCCTGCCTCAGCCTCCCGAGTAGCTGGGACCATAGTCGCCCGCCACCACGCCCAGCTAATTTTTGCATTTTTAGTAGAGACGGGGTTTTGCCATGTTGGCCGGGCTGGTGTCGAACTCCTGACCTCAGGTGATCCGCCCGCCTCGGCCTCCCAAAGTGCTGGGATTACAGGCACGAGCCACCGCGCCTGGCCTTCACTTTTGAACGAATCTCCCTGCTTTCACTATTTTCTGACTCATCCTTGAATTTCCTTCTTGTGCCAAGAGCCTGGACACCCGTGGGGGTTCAGGTCCCACTGGCAATTGGGAACCTCCCCAAGCGCACTGGTATCACTATGACCTGTGACCACACCCCTTTGAGATGTCCTGCCTTTCCTGGCAGAAGCAACACACCTTACTTGTGAGAACTAAACTCTGACTTTTTTATCTTGCCCAAATTCCTGCCAAAGGGGCCTGGGGAGTCATGCCCTACAAATGGTAACTTCTCATCAGATGAGTTTTTGTTTGTTTGTTTTGTTTTGTTTTTGTATTTTTAGTAGAGACAGGTTTCGTCACGTTGGCCAGGCTGGTCTTGAACTCTTGACCTCAGGTGATCTGCCCGCCTCGGCCTCCCAAAGTGCTGGGATTACAGGCACGAGCCACCATGCCTGGCCAACCAGATGAGTTTTATTTAACCCTATATATCGTGACTTACTTTCCAACCTGACTCTGGCATAACGTTATGAAACAAGGGCTGGGCACGGTGGCTCACGCCTGTAATCCCAGCACTTTGGGAGACTGAGGCGGGCGGATCACCTGAGGTCAGGAGTTCGAGACCAGCTTCAACATGGAGAAACTCCGTCTCTACTAAAAATACAAAATTAGCTGGGCGTGGTGGTGCATCCCTGTAATCCCAGCTACTCCGGAGGCTGAGGCAGGAGAATTGCTTGAACCTGGGAGGCGGAGGTTGTGGTGAGCTGAGATTGCACCATTGCACTCCAGCCTGGGCAACATGAGCGAGACTCAGTCTCAAAAAAAAAAAAAAAAAAGCAGGAAGAAAATCAAAATTCCCCCAAAACAAGTTTCTTTGCCAAGTTTTGAAATGGCCCTGCAAAGCTGTTCCTTGTTGGGGGAAAATCTGCATCTGTAAATAATCTTAATTAACATAGCTAGGTGTTTTTCTTCCAGACCCTCCCAATCCTGAAGCGATTAACTAAGATCTGAATAGGAAACATTTGTCACCTATTGTCTCTAAGGGCAGCCACTGAAAGACTTCAAAATAACTTTGGTCTCCACATCTTTATTTTTTATTTATTTTTTGAGACAGAGTCTCTCGCTCTGTCACCCAGGCTGGAGTGCAGTGGCACGATCTCAGCTCACCGCCACCTCCGCCTCCCGGTTTCAAGCGATTCTCCTGCCTCAGCCTCCTGAGTAGCTGGGATCACAGGCGCCATCATAAGGGAGGAGACCACCCTTCATATCGTCTTATGCCCAATTTCTGCCTCCAAAGAAAGAAGTAGTAAAAACTAAAAGGCAGAAATGAAATCCACAGGCAGACAACCTGGTGCCTCCCCCTGGGCCTGGTAGTTAAAGATCGACCCGACCTAATTGGTTCTGTTATCTATAGATCAGACATTGTATAGGAACGCACTGTGAAAATCCCTATCTTGTTTTGTTCCAATCTAATTACCGGTGCATGCAGCCCCCAGTCACGTGCCCCCTGCTTGCTCAATCACGACCCTCTCACGCGCACTCCCTTAGAGTTGTGAGCCCTTAAAAGGGACAGGAATTGCTCACTTGGGGGGCTCGGCTCTTGAGACAGAAGTCTGTCTGACGCCCCGGCTGAATAAACCCCTTCCTTCTTTAACTTGGTGTCTGAGGAGTTTTGTCTGCCGCTCGTCCTGCTACAATCACGCCTGGCTAATTTTGTATTTTTAGTAGAGATGGGGCTCCTCCGTGTTGATCAGGCTGGTCTCGAACTCCTGACTTCATGATCTACCCGCCTCGGCTTCCCATAGGGCTGGGATTACAGGCATGAGCCACCACGCCCAGCCACAATCTTGATTTTAACCTGAACACTCCTTTTCTACCAATCCCAGGTCTTTAGACAAACTCAATTGTCGGCCGGGCGCGGTGGCTCAAGCCTGTAATCCCAGCACTTTGGGAGGCCGAGACGGGCGGATCACGAGGTCAGGAGTTCAAGACCATCCTGGCTAACACGGTGAAACCCCGTCTCTACTAAAAATACAAAAACTAGCCGGGCGAGGTGGCGGGCGCCTGTAGTCCCAGCTACTCGGGAGGCTGAGGCAGGAGAATGGCGTAAACCCGGGAGGCGGAGCTTGCAGTGAGCTGAGATCCGGCCACTGCACTCCAGCCCCGGCGACAGAGCGAGACTCCGCCTCAAAAAAAAAAAAAAAAAAAAAAAAAAAAACTCAATTGTCAACAAGAAAATGCTTAAATTCACCTATAGCCTGGAACACCGCCGCCTCACCCCGCCCACCGCCTCACAAGCTTTGTGTTGTCCTGCCTTTCTGGACCAAACCAATGTATTTCTTAAATGGACTTGATTGATGCCTCATGTCTCCCTAAAATGTATAAAACCAAGCTGCGCCCCGACCACCTTAGGCCTATGTTCTCAGGACCTCCCGAGGGCCACATCACGCGCCATGGCCACTCATATTTAGCTCAGAATAAATCTCTTCAAATATTTCACAGAGTTGGACTCTTTTCGTTACACTTGCATTGATCTATGTCTTTGCCTGTAACTTCTGTCTTCCTACAATGTGTAAAACCAAGCTGTAGCCCGGCCACCTCTGGTACATTTGCAGGAACTCTGGAGGCTGTGTCATGAGCCGTGGTCAGTCATATTTGGCTCAGAACAAACCTCTTCAAATACTTTACACAGTTAGCTTTTTTTCATCCTGACCAACATGGTGAAACCCCGTCTCGACTAAAAATACAAAAACTAGCCGGGCGTGGTGGCGGCGCCTGTAGTCCCAGCTACTCGGGAGGCTGAGGCAGGAGAATCGCTTGAACCCGGGAGGCAGAGGTTGCAGTGAGCCGAGATAGCGCCACTGCACTCCAGCCTGGGCGACAGAGTAAGACTCCGTCTCACCAAAAAAAAGTAAGAAAGAAAAGAAAAAAAGTCACCGCTCTGCTCACTGAGGTAAATGCATATCTGATTTCCTCCTTTGGAGAAGCGAGTCAGAAACTCAAAAGAATGCAAAATGCAACCTTTGTCTCTTATGTACCTGCGACCGGGAAGCGCCCCCTACTTCGAGTCTTTCCCGCCTTGCTTTGCATTGTCCTGCCTTTCCAGGCTGAACCAATGTTCATCTTACACATGTTGACAGATGTCTCCTGTCTCCCTAGAATGTATACAACCAAACTGTGCTCCGGCCACCTTGGGCACATATCCTCGGGACCTCCTGAGCCTGAGTCATGGGCACGTCCTCAACCTTGGCAAAACAAACTTTCTAAATTAACGGAGACCTGTCTCAGATATTTGGGGTTCACAGGTTCAAGCACAGCAGCAAGGAACCCCCTACCCAACCATCCCCTGCCGGTGGCGAGTGCGGGTCCTGGAGGAGGGAGGGCAGCTCAGTCCCGGGCGCTCGGGAGCGTGGCCGACTAGGAGACTGGGAAGTTGAGCCTTCTGGCCGGGTGCAGTTGCCACCACTGCTCGGGGGAAGGCTGGACACAGGAGGTTTGGAGGGAGGGTCCAGGGTCTATTGTTGGGAAGTGGGTGGAGGTCCACAGAGCAGGAGGTCCACAGAGCAGTGTGTGTGAGTCCAGAGCTGGGGACCAAACCATTGTCTTTGGGGGGCAGTCTGGGCTGAAGACATAAATGTGAGTTGTCACCACGCAGAGGCATCTGCAGCCACAAAGACTGGGGCGGACCTTGAGCCCTAAGCAGGACCACTCACCACAGACATTCTGGGATCAAGGAGGGCAGCGAGGAGGCTGAGGAGGGGAGGTCCACCACAGGCGCCCACAGGCTCCCTGCATCCCGCCACCAGTGTTAACAGCTGCTGCTGGCCCCTGGGGGTCCCCTGCAGGTTCTTAACAGGCTGCACCCCCTGGCTTTCTCCCCATGCGGTTCTCTCCTCTCACGCACGCCCTTTCCCCCTCGCAGGGACGCCGGCGCTCCTAGGGCCCGGCGCTGGTGCTCCTGCTCCGAGAGTGTTGGGGCAGAGTTGAGTTCTGAGTTCTGGGAATGGAGGGGCTGCGGTGTCAGCAGCTCTGGCTCTGAGGAGGGGGCTCCTGTACATCCCTGAACTGTGAGACCCGTGGCCCTGAGGCAGCACCTCCCACTCCTCTTGGCCTGGAGGGAGGGGGCTCTGGCCAATGGTCTGCCCACTGCGTTTGATGGGGTGGGGGGGATGAGGTGTGTGGGTGGGGGTCTCTGCCACCGCCCAGCAGTCGCCTTCCAAGCTGGGGATGTCTGGCAGGAGGGCCCTGCTGGGTGGTCCAAGGCAGCCTCGGACAGGGGCTCCCTGGGGTGGGGGCTAAGGGGCGGGCCGCACCCTCGGCCTGCAGGCTGTAATTTGTGTTATATATAGCATGGAGGGGCTGGGCCGGGAGGGCGGCAGGGCTATAAGTGAGTGGGAGCCCACCCTCCCAGCACCAGTCTAAGTGTGGAAGAGACGGCGCTGGAACCCATGGACACCGCGTATCCCCGCGAGGACCCCCGGGCCCCCACGCCCAGCAAGGCCGGTGCCCACACAGCCCTCACACTGGGGGCCCCGCACCCCCCACCTCGAGACCACCTGATCTGGTCAGTGTTCAGCACCCTCTATCTGAACCTGTGCTGCCTTGGTTTCCTGGCGCTGGCCTACTCCATCAAGGTGGGCGGGGGCCCTACCAAGGTGTGGGGGGACGGGTGGGGAGCTCCGTGGGGGGGTCCTCGCCATGCTGGGGGCGGCGGGGGGATCCGCTTGTCTGAGGGGCTCTGTGGGTACCGCTTGTGAAGGGGACACCATCAGGATGGCCTGGAAGGAGCTCCTCAGGAAGGCAAGGCCGGGGGCCTCTCCATTAAACACGGGGCTTCTTCTTAAGGGGGTCTGGCGCATTCAAGAGCACACAGGCCATTGGGAGGCACCCACAGAGGTCTCTGCAATCAAGGGGGGTTCACATGCTGGGGGCTCCTGGAGCAGAGGTCCCTTTGACTTCAGCTCCTGGGTGGCAGGGTTGGGGGTGTCTCTGCGCTCTGGAGGACCCTCCCCCGTAGAGAACTCTGATAGGCTGACCCTGGCCTGGGATGGCCCCTGGGTCCATAGCTGGGGCCCTGGTGAGCATCTCCTCAGGCCACAACCCTCCATCCGGATTTTGGGTCCAGTAGGGGCCTTCTAGGTGCCCTGGGTGGGGGTGGGGAAGGACCCCCAGGCCCCGAGGACACAAAGCCATCTGGCCCTGTGGTCTCTCTGCAGGCCCGAGATCAGAAGGTGGTTGGTGACCTGGAAGCGGCCCGGCGTTTTGGCTCCAAGGCCAAGTGCTACAACATCCTGGCCGCAATGTGGACGCTGGTGCCGCCCCTGCTGCTCCTGGGGCTGGTGGTGACTGGTGCCCTGCACCTGGCCCGGCTGGCCAAGGACTCTGCCGCCTTCTTCAGCACCAAATTTGACGATGGGGACTATGACTGACAGGCTGGGTCCTGATCTGGGGCCCCCAGCCCCAGGACACTGACCCCAGGCTGCTGCCCCGGGGCTCAATACTGACTCCCCGGAGCCTGGCCCTCCTTCTGTGGGGCCTCCATCCCTGCCCCATCCTGAGCCTGGGGCCCTCCAGCCCCAACATGGGCACCTAACGCTGACCCAGTCAGACCCCAGGGTCCTCACCCTAACCTGAGGGTTCCCGGGCCCTAACTCTGCCCCCAGCCCTGCCCCTCCCTCCTCACACTCCAGGCCCCTCGGTTCCACGATTAAAAGTGCCTGGTTCCAGAAAGTGCCTCCTGGGCCTCTTTCCTGCCTAGTGTGGGGGAAGGAGCTGCCCTAGAGACCAGCAAAGCCAAATGCCACGGCCGACCCTGAGTCAATGGTGGGAGTGTCCCTGGCAGCGCAGCAGCCCTGCCCTTCCCCCACTGTCCCCTTCTCTCAGCCACTGGCAGCCTGTGGCTTATGGGGTGGAGGCCCAGAGTATTTTAAACTAAGTTTGAAGCCCAGGCCTTTGATCTCTGCTGCTCTGTGGTTTAGTGGCCTGTGCCCCAGAACATCATGGGTGCGTCCCAACTCCACGTGTGCCCGCCCCATCTCTCTGTGCACATGTGTGTGCGTGGTCGAAGTCTGCGTGAGAGTCCGTGCCTGTGTGTGGGCCCCATCTGGGGTCTGGTGTACGCCTCCTTCCTTCTGGGTCATTCTGTCTGCCCCCATGACCCTGCGCGCCCCCTTAATTCTGAGAAATCCCAGTCCCCACGGTGGTTTCCCTCCCTCCTGGGCCGGTGAGGGTGACTGGGAAGGCAGGGCGGGGACCATCCCATGGGTGGGGCTGGATACACACACATACACATGTGGGCAGGATGGCAGCTTCCCTATCTCTCTCTCTCACACACACCAACCAAACTGTACCCAGAAAGACAGAAAATGGGTGTGTGCGCGACATTTTCTGAGTCCCCTGGTGCTGGATGCTTGTTCTCACATTATTTTACCTGCATCGAGTCCCTTGGTGTATGGGTGCATGCACCATGGGGCGCATGTTCTCGTATTATTTCACCTGCATTGTGCACCACTGCCTCCCCACACACCCCCACCACAGCCTAGTGATGGGAGAGTGCCAGGGACATGTACACCGTGGGCTGCAGGGAGGCCCTAGGGCCTCGTTGAGGCCAGCCATTGCCGGGAGGTGGTGCCCTGAGGTCAGCCATTGCCGGGAGGTGGTACTTATGGTGCTTAACTGCAGAGTGGCCCGGGATTCTGAGCACCCCACCCCGGGGCCCTTCCCTCACCCTTGCCTGCTGGATCTTCCTGGGCTGTGGGTGGGAATCTTTATCTAGTTGGTCTACTTGGAGCCCTGGGCAGTGCTCCCTGTGATATGCCTGCAGCTGACCGCAGGTGTGGCCGGGACTCTGAGTGCAGGCCCAGCCAGCCTGGGCCAGTCCCACGGTGGACCAAGGACAAGGGCAGTGTGCCCACCCGTGCTTGCCTTGGGATAGAGACAGTGTGCCAGCCCTGAGCCCCAGGATGGCCTGAGAAGGGACCAAACTGTTGGGTGCTGAGGCTGGGAGGGGTCAGCCCATGTGTGGCTGGATACATGTCCCCAGGGATGAGACGGTCTGCCAGTCCCCATGCTTACTGAGGGGCAGGGACGACCTGGCCCATGCCCAGTGCTGTGGGTGAGCCACCTTGGGGGAACAGTTACCAGCACCTCCCTGCCTCAGACTCAGGCTCCTGGGCAGGCAGATGAACCCTGACCAGCCAGGCCGGCACACATGCACTGACCATCACAACCCCCCAAAAAGGTCACCTCAGGATGTGCAGAGGTGACCACACACGTGTGTGGCCTGCACATGCAGCAGGTTTCAGGCCACATCTCTCCTGCGGGCACAGGGCTACCGACCACCCTGACCTGACACCTGTGCCCACATCACCCTGGCTCTGGGACTGCAAAGATGAACTCCTGCTGGGACAACCCTGGTGGGAGAAGGGGCCCATGCTTCCCTCAGGGAACCTGCCTCTGCCTCTCGCTGCCCAGCAACAGCGTTGGATGGGACCCAGCTCTGCAGCTGAGGGAGCCTGTAGGGGACTGGGGAGCCACATGGAGGCATCAGGCTGCATTCCCCAAGGCTCGCGCCCGGCACTGGACCGCACCCTGGGCTGCACCCTGACCCGCAGCCCCTCTCCACTGTGGCCGTGAGCCCCAGCAAGCAAGCTGCCGTAAGACACGCAGTGTCCACAGTCTCAGCCATCTGCACTCTACGCGGCTCCTGTCAGGGCAGCCGAGAGAACTCCTGGCCAACCTCTGAGTGCTGGTCTCGGCCGCGGGTGCACTGCACTAGAGACATGCATCCCCCACACACTGCTTCTGGCAGCCGCTGAGGGTGGCAGAGACAGGCCTTGGGAGATCGAGGCATCCTGATCCCCAGACCCCAGAGCTGCCTGAAAGAGGTTTCCACAGGCGTCCTTGCCTCCTTCCCTTCCTCCCTGAGTCTCCATCCGAAGCTCCACTGTCCTCTGACGACAGGGTGCAGCGGCAGCACCAGTGCAGGAGGGAGGTGCAGATGCGAGGGGACCCACGTTTCTCAGCGTGAGCCTCAAAGTTGCTGCGCTTCCAGACCCAAGTGGAAGGAGAAATGGGACCCAGGGCACGGCCCTTACTTCAGAAGGAAGGAAGCACAATTCCTCAGAGGAATAATGCTCTTCCCAGCACCAAAGCTTTAATTCCTCAGGCTGACAGCAGAGCAGGGGGCTGGTCCTCATCAGGGTTTCAGCGGCAGATGCCATCACATCTTGTTCTTGGGAAACTGGAACTGAGGCCCCGAGACAGAAGCTGGGCAGGGCCAGGGCCTTGAACCCATGCACGTCTGGCTCCAGCCCCTCTGGCTGGTCTGTGGAGAGCGCTGGGGTCTCGCTCTCAAATCCCTCTCCGGTTCTCTGGTGACTTCCCACTTCCCACTCCCCCACCCTGTCCTCACAAGCTGCGTGGTTGAGGAAAGACAGCCGTCCCACCCCACGCTGTGGCAGAGGCCGCCCCACCTGATTACAGCTGCCCAGAGTCAAGAGGAGCCTGGGACTGGGACTAAGTCCCACAGCCGCATGGCGTGAAAAGTTCCTTTTTGGCAAAGCTGCACCTGAGAGTCCGGAGCAATTCTGAAGGGGGCCGAGTCCCCTTCCTTCGTGCCCTTATCCCTGCTGTCCCCCCTGAGGCCTGCACCTGCCTCTCTGCCTTCTCAGCAGAGCAGCCGGCCACTGTGACCACGGCTCTCAGGAGAGTAGGGGATGAGAGGCCAGAGGTGATGTCGGCTCAGACCCTGGCTTCAGGAGCTCGGGGTGGTGCCATGGGACGGTGCGTGACAGCATCAGTCCACAGGGGCAGGCAGAGGCGGCGTGGGGATGCCACGGGGAAGCTACCTGCCCACGGGGGTCCACGGGGTCCAGGCCACAGGCAGAAAGCCTTGAACTCAGGCCAAGCAGCATGGACCTTCCCTGAGAGCCTGGCTGCAGGTGAGGGGTGGCAGGCTAGGAGGGTGCCCAGGAGGAGTGGGTGCAGGAGTGGCCAGAGGGAAGGAAGAGGCATCTCTGAAGCCAACGTTCCTGATTGTTCAGGGGCAGGGTCCACGGTGAGTGACTCAGTGGGGCTGGAGGGACCAAGGGTGACCCAGAGGGGGCCCTGCGGCTCTGGAGCAGGTACCCAATGTCTTCAAAAAGTCCTCCCAGGGAACTCGGAGCTGCAAGTCCCAGGCAGACTCGCGGGTGACCTTTGTATCTGGCCAGCCGAGCGGGGAAAGGAGACCTTGTGTCCTGCAGGGAGAGAGGCAGCCTGGGGCTGAGGGGGACAGCCTGTGGTCACAGGTGCCTGGGCTTTTCTCTTGGGGGCTGGGGTGGTCTCCTACCTGGCAACAGGGAGAGGCGGGCCTGGGACGGCCACAGCTCAGCCTCCAGGTGGGGAGCCCAGGGCCCTGCTCGGGCTGTGACCTCCACGGTCACGGAGTCCTCGGAGAAAGAGAAGTTGAGCTTGTTCCCCTGGTAGAAGATGCCAGAGACGCTCACTCTGGAGATCCCCGACAGACACACAGGGTCAAAGGTCACACCTGCTCGGGTGACCCTGTGGGAGGAGAGGTTTGTGAGGCGGCAGATGGGGGTATGGGCTGCCCTCTGCCAGCCTCTGCGCTTACCTGAACCCCGTGCACCCGAAGAGCACCGCCTGCAGGAAGCCCCCCATGCCTGTCAGGAAGTTCACAGCACCTGACCCGTCTGCATTCTCCGTCCACACCTGCAGGGGCAAGGGCAGCTGACACCAGGACCCCCCGGACACTGTCCTCTCTGGGCTGTCCCAAGATCCGGCAGGAAGCTCCAGGGGTGCACCCTGCTGTGCCTGCTCTGAGGCCAGGCTCCACTCCCATCACGAGGGGCCCAGTGGGAGGCAGGTGTGGCCAGGCTGACCTTGAAGGGTTCAGCCATGCTGGCAAAGCTCCTGTCCAGGAGGCCCCGGGCCCGTGCTGTGTCCTTCAGCTCCATCCAGCCCACAGCAAACATGCTCTGCGGTCACAGGTAAGAGGACACACAGGGGTGAGGCCCACTGCATGGGCAGAGAAGACTGAAGCCACTGAGGCAGGAACCCCCCAGCCCCAAGGTGCTCACCCAGGTCATGGCGGGGCCCTGGGGGGATGTCACAGCCTCGTAAATCTCCAGGTTTTTCCTGCGAACATCAGGACTCAGGGAGAAGGGGACGGGGTATCCCAGGAGCACGACATCTGCCTGCTTCACCACCTCTCCTACGGGGAGGTGCTGCTGATTGGGGGGTGTTCCAGGACAGACTCGAGGGTCTTGACGGCAGGGGAGGAGGCCTTGAAGGGGTCACTCACCAGGCTCATACCCATCGAACTCCGGGTGGAAGTTCTGCTCCACATCGAAGGGTACCTTGATCTTGTCAGCCACTGCCAGCCACTGGCTGGGGACGGGCAGACCCAGGTCCTGGGCCAGGGCAGCAGCAAAGCGCAGGCTGGAGGTGGAGGTAGGTGGGGGAGGCTGCAACCCCTGCGCTTCCAGCTGCTGCCTGCCGAGCGGGGGCACTGGGGCAGGTCTCCAGCTGGGGCGGGGGTGGGGTGAGGTGAGGGGACCTTGTGTCTGACCTGTTCTGGACCAGGACGTTGGTGTACACAGAGTTGTTGACCCCTGAATGGTACTCGTCGGGGGACATGACTCCTGGACACACAAGTCCAAGACGGTGCTCAGTGCAGGGTCTCAGAGGCCTTCCCTCCACGCCGGAGGTCAGCGTGGGGCTGGCACACCTGAGGCGTCGAGTCTGGGAGCATCCACCCTTCCTCCCTGAGCCCCTCCCCACCGTGGCCCTCACCCCTCAGGTGGTACTTCTCCTCCCTGGGGCTCCACTCCACACGACTGCACCAAAACTCGGCTACAGCCCTGACCACGTCCCAGCCACCAGCCTCTCGAAAGAGCTGCAGGTCCTGGGGAGCAGGAGGCGGCACAGAGGACAGGGCCCCAGTCACTCTCATTCTCAGTGGCCTGTCTGTGCCCAGAAGCAAGGCCTGGCACTGAGACACCCGTCCTCAGCCAGCTTCCCAGGACCGGCCCCAAACAGGGCCTGGCACTGAGACACCTGTCCTCAGCCAGCTTCCCAGGACCGGCCCCAAATAGGGAGCCACGCTGAGTGGGGGCTACACCAGCTGCCTGGTCCCCCTTGCAGGAATGGCGGGCAGGCACACCTCACCTGGGTGGTATGGTAGTACAGCTCGAAGGCCAACACCACGGCCCCGTTGACATGGACCTCCTGGGCTCCGTAAATGTCCTCAGGGCAAACCTCCAGGCCGGAGCCTGTACTCTCCCAGGCAAACTTGGCTCCCTGGGGGGTTGGGAGGGGGCACACTTGGCCTTGCTGGAGGCGAGGGGTGGCTCATCAACTTTCCCATGCCCTCGCCCTGGAGGAGGGGGGCACGGCCTGCGCCAGGTACCCTGGTAGATGCTACTGGGAGAAGTGCCCACTGCACGTCCTCACTGGGGGCCACGTGGTTTCTGCCCAGTTCTCACCCAGTGCTGACCCTGGCACAGAGCAGCAGGGGCACCCCAGGGGGTCCTGGGCCAAAGTGGGGTCCCAGCCCTGCTGTGGTTCCCACCTTGTCTCTCTCTCAGGTGCAGGCTGGGGGGCACTGCTGAGGCCCCACAAGCCTCAGGGTGGGGAATCTAGGACATCCCAGCTCTGTCCAGAGAGGGGGCCTGGGGAGAGGGATACAGGCCTGGGAGGGGTGTGGGGTCTGCAGGCCCTGCAAGGCCCTGTGGCCAGTGCCCAGGTCCCCTCACCTGGTAGCCCAGGTTCTGGGCATTCCCCAGGGCCCCGCCCAGCGTGCGGATGCGGTACTCCAGGATGGCCCTAGCAGCTTCGGGGTGGAACATCAGGATATTCGGGAACATCCAGAGGTCCTGAGAGCACAATCCCTTGTTCTAGCGCCGGACAGGCCCTCACTGCTCCTGCCCCTGCTGGTCACGTTCCGCCCTGGCAGAGCTCCATTGCTGGCGCCTTCTGGGTTCCTCCTCTGCTGCCCACTCAGATCTGCAGACCCTCCCCACCTGCCCACCCAGTTCTGTCTCCAGCCCGGAGGCTCCCGGAGTTCTGGTCCTCAATCCCACACTTCGCCTCCCCAGCCAGAGTTTGTGTGGCCTCCGAGGCTCAGCCGGAATATGGGCATGGGCGGCCTCAGGCCGGCCGGCCCGCCGTGAACGCCTCTGGGAGCCTCATCAAAGAAACGCCACAGCAGCAGCACAGGGAGGCTCAGACAACGATGGGGCAGCCCCAGCGCCGTCACTCTCGACACCTGCATGCCCAGCAGCCATCACGCCCCTCCACTCTGTGCCCTCAGTGTCCCCGTCACCCTTGCCGGCCTCCAGCACCGGACTCCACGCAGCAGCCACACAGCTCCCCGTCCTGATAGGTCTCTGCAGCTCACTGGCCCTCAGGTAAACGCCAAGCACCACACCGCTGCCTATAAACCCTGGTGACCTGGGCCTGCAGCCCTTCTCGCCTTGGTGGGGGCCCCTCCCCACGCCCTGGCAGGTGCCTCAGGCCCTCTCAGTTCTGGTCTCTGCACCTTCCATTCCCCTCACCTAGATCACTCCTCTGCCACCCTCCTGCTGAGATGCCACCTTTTCCAGGCCCCTTCCCTTTTGCCACAGTCCCTGTGCTTCCCCAGCCACAGCCCTGATCCCAGGGAGGGCAGAGACCGTGGACCTCCATGTGTCGCCTGCTGTGTGGCTAGTGCTGGGTGTACAATGCTCACCTGGTCCCAGAAGACGTGGCCCCAGTAGCATTCCTCACGGCTCCCATTGGAGAGGCCCCCAGGACTGAGGCCATGGCAGATGTATCCTGGGGCCTTGGGCTGGGGTAGGGCACTGAGCAGGTAGTAGAGGGAGCCACGCAGGGCCTGGCGCAGCGGCAGGGGCCCCACCATGTCCAAGCCACATTCTGCCCAGAGTTGGGCCCAGGCCTGTGCGTGAGCCGTGTACAGAGCTCCCCTGGCCTGCAGCTGCAGGGCCTCAGTGAGGCAGGCCTGAGCCTCAGCCTGGCTGCTGCCCACCACCGTCAGGAAGTCCCATGTCCTATCCTCCTCACCTTCCCCAAGGGTCAGGTCTGGGGGTGCTGGTGTCCACAGCATGTGTACCTCCTGCTGTGGCCCCCCGGGCTGCTCAGGCGTGAGGGTGTGGCCATACAGGTACCTGTGAGAGTGCGGCCATCCCTCAGGAATGAGCTCCCTCCTGAACTCCCTGGCTGCAAATCCAGCCCCCTCCTTACCGGGCTCCTTGGAAGTCAGGACCCTGGTGCAGGTCCAGGTCTGGGCTTTCCGGGGAGAAGGCTGAGGGCAGCAGCAGCGTGATGGGCCCACTCCCCGGGGACAGGCGGGCGATGGACACACGGAAAGCCAGGACGTGGGGCAGTGTGCGGTGCGCATAGATACACTGCGAGGCCCGGAAGTGGGGGCCCTCCAGAGTGTGAAGAAAGGAGCCTGGGGAGGCAGAAGGGAAGGCAAGACCACTCCAGGTGGGTTGCCAAGCTGCGGCCTCCCTGGGGCAGGAGTGGACCCCCCCACCGTCGCCTCTCCCCACAATGAGGCAGGATCCCTCCGGACCCTGGGCTGCTCTTTCTTGCTACAGCTGCACAGGAAGCCTCCAGACGGAGGGAAAGGGGGACCCTGTGCGCCTCTCGGGCCTCCTGTGTAAACTCAGAAGGTGCTGGTGGGATTTCCCCCACCGACTTGGAACAATGCCTGGGGCAGGGGTGAGGCAGGCCAGGCGACGCTACCTGTGTTGGTGTCTAGGGCAAAGGTCTCGGTCAGCCGCTCCCGCATCCCTGCAGGGGCCTCCAGCCAGACGTTGAGGGGGCTGGGCAGCACAGCCCGGTGGGTGTCCCCGCCAGCCCCATTGTACACGCCGCTCACGTGCAGCGTGTCATGAAATACTCGTGTGCCCAGGTATGCGTTGGTCACAGTGGCCAAGAGACGGGGGTCACTGGGCAGAGAGTGTGCAGCAAACGTGGTGGGGTCCTCGCCGGCGTCCTCCATGGAAATGCCGCTGGGCCTGAGCGGCCTGATGGGGATTCAGGGGCCCCGGGACTGGCTGGGCCTCCCTCTTGGGACCGTCTGTAATCCCCTGAAGCCTCCCTCAGAACTGGGGGGAGCTGCGGACCCAGCTGGGCAACCCCGATTTTCCTGAGGCCCCTCCTAGGAGGAAAACACCCAGGAAAAGAGCTCAAACCCCTGAGGCTGATCTCCAGGAGCCCAGCTGAGTCCCTAAGTTTGTCTCTCCCACCTGGCACCTGAGAATTCAAGTCCTAACCCTGCTTTCCCAACGCACCGCCCCCAGAACCCCGGTCTTGCCCCCACCCTCTGAGGTCGGGACCTGCGTCTGTCGCTGGGAAGTGGGGACGAGGGCGGGGTGTGTGTGGTGAGCGGGGAGCGCTGGGCGGGATGGGGGAGGGAGTCTGGGGCTGCCAGGGGCCCTGGGGGGATGGGGCACTGGGCGGGTGGGGGTCTTGGGGGTGTGGGCGACTGGGGCAGGCGGGGGTCGGGAGGGAGGATGGGGCGGCTGGAGTCGCTGGACGGGGGCGCCTGGAGGCTGGGAGGGCGGCGGACGGGGGGCAGCGGGGAGGAAGGCTGGAGCTGCGGGGCGGGGGCCTCTGGGACTCACCGCAGCCCCACCCGGTCTCCGGGCGCCAGCGTGGAAACCTGTGTCCCTCTGCTCCACGCCAGGGCCGGGGGAAGGAGGAGCCGCCCGGCTGCCGCGCCACCAGGAAGGTCCGTGGTCCCCGCCCCCGAGGGCCCGGGCGGTCGCTGGGCGGCGGGGGCGGTCGCTGGGCCCGGGGGCGGGACGTGGACTCGCGGCTGCAGCCCGGGCTCCCCTGGGTGGCGTCCGGGGCCTTCCCTGCACGCAGCGCCCTGAGTGCGCAGAGCTCGAGCCGGGACCCGGAGCTGTGTCCGGGTGCTGTGGGTGGGGCCCGCGGGCCGGGGCCAGGGCTTCCCTCCCGCGCCTCCTGCGCCCTCCCGGCCGCCTCCACGCGGGTCTTCGCCTCGCTGCTGCCGGGGGGCTCGGGGGGCTCCGATGCCAGTGAGACCCCAGCCCCAGCCGGCGCACGGGTTCTCGACGCCGTCCGGAGAAAGAACTCGGGGGGGTCAGAGGAAACCAGAGGCAGGAGGCGAGGCGAAGGCGCAGACCCGCCGCGCTCCGCGGAGCTTGGGTCTCCTCCTTAGGGGGCGGAATAATCTTTAGGGATTCCGGAAAAGAAGCGGATTTCAGGGACACCCCGGCCCCTGCCGTGACTGCCTCCTTTCTCCCTCATCTGGGTTTTTTGCCGGGAGGGTCATGGACGTGTCCCTCGCACGGGGTTTTGGCCGTTTTCTCGCCCTCATTTTGGGTTTTCTG
Organism: Rhinopithecus roxellana; assembly: GCF_007565055.1. Taxonomy (NCBI): domain Eukaryota; kingdom Metazoa; phylum Chordata; class Mammalia; order Primates; family Cercopithecidae; genus Rhinopithecus; species Rhinopithecus roxellana. Next base: position 14,164,413 of record NC_044563.1, on the reverse strand, counting down.
TTATCCTTCGGTTCCTTTGCCTCGGTCCTGTTCTAGCTGTTGTTTGGGTTTTTCCATCCTCCTGCAACCACCCGTGCAGTTCCCAATTCCCATCTCAACGCCACCGGCCACCTGGACACTGCTGGGCTCAGCGCTGGGCCCGCTTGTCCCTGTATCTCACGCTCCCTGACCCGGCCCACATGTCCCTGTCCTGACCACTGGGTGCAGCCAGAGACGCCGGAGTCCAACACGGGCTCGGAAGCCTGCTGCTCCCACAGCCTCCCCAGCACAGGTGAGGATAACTCCACCCGTCCTGCTGCCCAGGCCAAGAACCCTGGTTTACCTCTGCCCGTCTGTCACCCACACTCCATTCAACCCATGGACAGGTCCTGTGGCTCCACCTCCATCCGCCCACACCTCCTCCTGGAGTGGCTCAGTCGCTCCCAACTTCTGCTTTTGTTGTGAACAGACCACCCCCACCCCCAACATTTAAGGCAGACCCTGCACTCTGCCCAGAAGGCAGTCATGGCACCCAACTCACTGAGGATGGGCCAAAAGCACTCCTCATACAAGCTCCACCTGCAAACCCTCTCCTGCACCTGCCTTGGTTCCCTGACCTCATCTCCCCGAGGCCGCCTTCCCCTACTCCACTGCGGCTGCCTGGCTTCCTTGCTGCTTCTAGAACTTTCCAAGCACACTCCCCTGCCTGGCTTGCTCTGGCAGCATCATTGTCTGAAGCACTTTTTCTCAAGACCTCTTCGGGGCTTGCCCCTCACTCCTTTGGGGTTTCCAATGCCCAGTCCTCAATGAGACTTCCTCAGACCCCCCTTTCATGCAACAGGAAACCCTGGCTCCATTCCCACCAGTCCCAGGCTCTGCCTTACTTTCCTCCGCAGCATTTATCAGCCCTACCTGTGCATCTTTATTACATTGTTACTTGTTTAGGCATCATAGGCCTATTGATTGTGGTGTGTATTTATGTTTCAGATACACATTTATTTACTTGTTAGAGATGGGATCTCTTTCTGTGGCCCATGCCAGAGTGCAGTGGCAAAATCATATTAGGTTGTTGCAGAAGTGATTGCGGTTTTTGCTTACTTTCCAACCAACCTAATAGCTCACTGCATCCTCGAACTCCTGCCTCAGCCTCCTGAGTATCCGGGACAACAGGCACGTGCCACCACATCTGGCACACGTATACGTATAATATACGTATTTGTGCTATTGCGTTGTGTATCACATACATATGTGTTGGGTATGTAGCATATATATATATATAAAATATTATACGATGTATCATGTAGATGTTTGTCTTCCTACCTAGAATGTCAGCTCTAGGAGGACAGGGATTTTTTGTGTTTTGTGATGTGAAGAAATGGAGTTTGAAAGTGGATTATAGGCCGGGCGCGGTGGCTCAAGCCTGTAATCCCAGCACTTTGGGAGGCCGAGACGGGCAGATCACGAGGTCAGGAGATCGAGACCATCCTGGCGAACACAGTGAAACCCCGTCTCTACTAAAAAATACAAAAAACTAGCCGGGCGAGGTGGCGGGTGCCTGTAGTCCCAGCTACTCGGGAGGCTGAGGCAGGAGAATGGCGGGAACCCGGGAGGCGGAGCTTGCAGTGAGCTGAGATCCGGCCACTGCACTCCAGCCCGGGCGACAGAGCGAGACTCCATCTCAAAAAAAAAGAAAAAAAAAAAAAAAGTGGATTATAGTAGGGGATTTCCCCTGGGAAGTGATGGGGCTGAATCTAGAGTTTCCCCCACCTCCCACTCAGACTGGAGTCTCAGCAGCCCAGCAGGGTTGAGCAGAGAATACTCCAGGATTCAAGGACCATCTGCTGCTGGTCCTGTCCATCAAGGCCCTTGTCGCAGCGCTTTCTGCAGTCAGCCTGCCCCGTGAGACTCACTTTCCTCATTGAGGAACTGGGGGCCACCATCCTGCCCTGTCAAAGTGGGATGCTGGAAAGACTGTGAGCACCGACCTGGATTGTACCATGCCCGGCCAGGTGTAATAGAAGCCAACAGAAGTGAGTGCACAGGAGAATTTACCATCAGTGCATGGGGCTGCTCACCCACCACGTGGTCATGCCTCCCACCCAGCACGGGGTTCTGCTCTGTCTCTCCCCTGCGCTAGTCTCCCTTCCCAAAGATCTCAGACACTGGACACCTCTGGGCCTGGGCCACAGCCTCCGGGATGGTCGCATTCCTAACAGGGAGGGACGGTGACCTGCCTACCTTCACTCTACAGGGGCACAGTCCTGGGGGCTGCTGGGCCACACTGCAGATGGGGGTCGGGCAGAGAAGGGTCATTGTGCCCCAGGTAGGAGCTCTCACCATCATTATTGTGGCTTGGGTTGGTTGCGGGGTGTCTTCAAGGGGAATGGCTGGGGGGGCCCAGGAGAGGAAGGTGGGTGCAGTAGTGGTGGGGCTGGGGGAGAAGGGGTCCCCCAGAGTATGGAGAGAGGGTCAGATCTGGACCTGTCCTGGACGGGGCAGGGTGCCATGTCTGGGCCTCCCACATGCCTGTCCAGGGCCTCTCAGCTCAGAAGTTTCCCAGAGGCTGAGAGCAATGTCCTCCCACCCTTGGAATGGGCCGTTCTCTCCATAGGGACTTTGACTAGCGTCTTCCACCCTGCTCTGGCCACCAGTGCCTCAGAAGGTTGAGATGACTTCCTTGGGAGGTTCTGGGTGGCCGTCCAGCGCTGGGTGTGCGATGACCAGATCTGGCTTTACTCTCTTCACAGCCTGAAGCTCCTGTAGTGACTGCTCACTCAGCTCCACAGAGGTCAGACTGCAGCCACACACACAGAGCAGAAGCAGGGTCAGCAGTGGGGGAAAGCAGCCAGGGCTTTCAGGCAGGGCTGTGGGAGCAGCCAGGGCTTGCGGGCAGTGCTGTGGGAGCAGCCGGGCTGCGGGCAGGGCTGTGGGAGCAGCCCGGCTGCGGTCAGTGACGGGGCTGTTGGCTTAGCTGTGCCACAGACACTCAGGGACAGGCGGTATCGGCTGAGAGATTTGTCAGAGGCTGGGGGAGGGGCAGAGGCCGGGCCTTGGGGGTGGCAAAAGGGTATCGGGGCCACTGGCCCAGGGTGTGGCCATGTGCACCAGACAACAGATAAACATTTGGTCAGGCAAAGTGGTCAAGGCCCGGAGCTGTGGCCAGGGTCAGAGGGCAGGCCTGTCAGGGCCGGGCTCCCAGGTGGGTGTTTGAGTTCTGTCACATGGGCGGTCTCTGGGAGGGGCTCCTCTTCAGGGTTCAGGGGAAGCCCCCAGGCACCCACCCCCACCTGGGTTGACAGGCTGTGTCCCCAGCACCCTTCCCACCCCTGCCTCCACCTGAGGGTCTGCAGGCCGCATCCCTGGTGCTGCAGGATTGCACACAGGTAGGTCACCATGGGGGCAGGCAGTTGGCAGCCGCTGAGATCCAAGGTGGTCAGGGCGGGGCTCTGCCGAAGCATACCCACCAGGTACTGGAGCCCTTGCTGGGAGCTGGGCAGCTGTACCCTGTGGGAGCGCAGACCTCAGGAGCTGCTGGGGTGGTGGGGGCCTCCCATGGTCCCTCCCAAGCCAGGCCTCACCTGACCGTCTGCACCCTGCACTGGGGCCAGGCTAGGCCCTCACTCAGCATACGCAGTCCTGCCTCACTGAGCCTGTTGTGGAGGAGGCCCAGTTCTGTCAGTGCCGGAGCTGCCCTCAGGGCCTCAGAGAGGTCTCGGCAGACTGCGTCAGGGACTTTGCAGTGGGACAGCCTGTGGTCAAGAAGCACCTAGATTTACCTGCGGGCGCCTCAGCCACCACACCAACTCCAACTGGACAAACTGCCCGCTCCCCAGTGGCCCAAGGTTCAGCTGAGAGATGTGTTGGCACCACATCCCTCCCTGGACCCCGCAGAGCCTGCCCTGCCCTTTGTCACCACGCACCCCCGGGAGCTGTGTCCATTTCTCCCTACAACACTCTACGAGCTCTTCGGTGAGCTGAGACGTGTTTCAACATGTTTGCTGCACAATGGTCCACCAAGCTGAGGAGGTGGCCGACTCAGTTTATTTCGTCAGCCAGTCCCCATGGTTGCTGCACAATGGTCCACCCAGCTGAGGAGGTGGCCGACTCAGTTTATTTCGTCAGCCAGTCCCCATGGTTGCTGCACAATGGTCCACCAAGCTGAGGAGGTGCCGACTCAGTTTATTTCGTCAGCCAGTCCCTGTGGTTGCTGCACAATGGTCCACCCAGCTGAGGAGGTGGCCGACTCAGTTTATTTCGTCAGCCAGTCCCCGTGGTTGCTGCACAATGGTCCACCAAGCTGAGGAGGTGCCGACTCAGTTTATTTCGTCAGCCAGTCCCCGTGGTTGCTGCACAATGGCCCACCCAGCTGAGGAGGTGGCCGACTCAGTTTATTTCGTCAGCCAGTCCCCATGGTTGCTGCACAATGGTCCACCAAGCTGAGGAGGTGCCGACTCAGTTTATTTCGTCAGCCAGTCCCCATGGTTGGGGAGTTGTGGTGTTTCTCCTTTTTTTTCTTCTTGCCAGTATAAATAATGGTGTGCTGAACATCTTAGTTTACCAGCAGAATTGCTGGGCCAAATGCAATCACCTTTTTGGCTCTTATGTTTATGTCCAGATTGCCACACCCCAACCCCCATACCAAGCTAATCTGCTGAGTCGCCATCCATGTAGGATGTACCTGTTTCATCATCAGTACTAGTTCCTAGATTTTCTCTTCCTTTCTGCTCACTTGGTGGTAGCTAAGAGTGACTGGAAAGTTATTGCCATGTAAGAACTGTACATGTGTGGCCACATTAAATCTCACCCCAGCTCTCTAGATCTACTGGCTCCATTTCACAGGGGAGGAAATGGAAGCTTGGACAGATGGACTTGCCACTGGGCACACAGAAGCAGGCTGGGATTTGCAGACAGCCTGACTTCGGAGCCTGGGCTTGAACGCCTTCCTCCACTGCTTCTAAGAACCCAGCAGTTTCCAACTGCAGCCTTCCTTCAGAAGGAAAATACACTCTTGCCTTCTCTAATCCCTCCCTCAGTACACTTCTCTGCTTTCCACTCACACCAGGACCAACCTTTTCCTACCAGTACCTAACCTGGTAATGAAGCTCCAGACCCCCACCCCCTCCTCCCTCCACTCTGTGTGAGGAGAGCCTGCCAGTCCCAGCAACCACAGGCCTCAGGCTCTGGCCTGACCCCTCAGCCTTCTTTCCTAGGCCACACTTCTGTCTCTGCCCAGGGCATCCTGCTCTCAGTCTGCTCCACAGGAAGGGCTGGGGGCGTGGCCACTCACGTGAGGCTGGTCAGACGGCACAGCGGGTCAGTCATTGCCTGAAAGAGTGGATGAAGAAGGGAGGCTGGCAGTTGTTTTGTGGTGCCTCGAGAACTGCTGGGAGAGAGAGGAAGGTGAAGCCCACCCTGCCCCTCACAGTGCCCCCCAGAAAGGACTCCTGCCTATCTCTAGTCCTGGGGTCTCAGAGCTGCCCCTCCTCCTCACCTCCATGCTGAGCCACTCCCTTCACACTGCCCCCGCCAAACCCAGAGCACAACCACTCATCTGTGGCCCAGGTACCATCTCCCTGGGGTGTCTGAGTATCACTCACATCCCCCACATGGGTCTTTGTGTCCCCAGGCCCAGTCCCTGCCAACATCGTGACATTCATCCTCTCAACAGATGCCAAGCACCTGGGCAGGGGCTGAATTGGAGCTAAATTCAAGGGAACTCTGGCAAAAGCCTTGCCCGGGAGGAGCTGAGGGTCTGGTGGAGGTGTGGGGCAGATGTCATAGCAGGATGGTCAAAAGGGCACTTCTGGAGCCAGTTGGGTCCCCAGCCAGCTGGGGGAGCCAGGGCAGACTTGCAGGACAGGCAGCAAACTGAGAATATTCTAGGTGGAGGGAAGGGCAAGTGCAGAGGCTCAGGACAGAGGGCATCGTGTGTTCCAGAACTTATTGTCAGAACATATAATGGGAAGAAGGGCTGGGCCAGAGCTGTAGGGCCATACGAGGAAGTTTTCATAGGTTGTGGGTGGCTGAGGGTGGGCATGGTGAGGACACCCTGGGGAAGAAGAAGGCAACTCAGTGGTTGCCTTGCAAGGGGGTGGTCAAAGTCTCCCCTTTTGGGGAGCCAAAGTCTGGTCTGGACGTGCTCCCCATGCCAGATGGACACTGAGGTGCACAGGTTTGCACCGGCACACACACCTCACACACAAGAGAGCATCTCTGCCCTGGAGACGCACCTGCTGCCACCCAGGCTGGCCTGCAGCCGCTTCCCCAGGCTCTTCTTCTTCTTCTCCTGCGCAGTAACCAGTCTGCAGCTGATCAGCCGCAGTGCCTGTCCAGCAGGGCAGCACCTCACGCAATAGCTCAGAACAGCCACGTCCATGCGGCAGAAGCGCACTCCCTGCAGCGCCAGCTCCGGGAGCCGGCACAGGGCTTGGCGCACAAACGCGTCCTCCTGCGTCTCGTACAGGCAGTACAGCAACTCCAGTGGGTAGTTGGGCTCCTCTCCCTCCTCCTCCTCCTCCTCTGGCTCTTCCGTGTCCTCGAGTCCTTTGGTCTCCTCGGTCACCTCTGGTGCCATTCCGGGGCAGCCCTGCCCCTGTCCCTGCACCCACCGCAGGGCCTCCTGCTTCACACGCTCTGAGACCACGCAGCCGAAGTGGCGCTCGATGTCGCGCATCCGCTCCGCGCTCAGCAGTCCGAAGAGGAAGCGCGTGGTGAGCACCAAGTGGCTATGCGGCTGGGAGTCCCCACGCAGGAGTGTCCCAACGCCGCCAGCCGCGGTCCTGGGCACCCCCTCGTCCTCCAGCAGGTAGGACAGTGCCGCGAGGAACTCCTGGAAGCTCTGGTCGATGAACTGGTAGGTGACCTCCGTCTCCAGCACGCCAGGCAGCTCTTTTTTGCTGAGAAACAGCGTCTGGACTTTGGAGCCACGAAGCTCCAGTTGCTCCAGTTGCTTCTCGGCAAACTGCGCCCTGCGTCCGAGGACGCCCTCGCGGGCCAGGCGGCACAGATTGCGCAGGTCGCCCTGCACCCGGGGCCCGTCGGCTACCGGAGCCGAGCTCAGCACGCTGGCGATGAAAAGCAGGTACACGGACGTGGTGGTCTTGGACGTGCGCGACAGGTCCCGGCCGAGCTCCAGCTGCTGGCGCAGCACGGTGCACACGATCCAGCACACGAAGGGCACGAAGCACAGCGCGAACAGCGTTTCGTTCTCCTTCACGAAGCGGTAGGCGCGCTCGGCCCTCCTCTCGTCCTGGAAGAACTTGTAGAAATACTTCTTCTTGTCCTTGTCAGAGAAGCCGCGCACCTCGGCGCACTGCGGGGAACCCAGGCGGCCCTGCAGCCTCCCGGGGGCCGCGGCGCGCGTGGTCACGAGCAGGAGGGCCGTGGGCAGCAGCGCCTTACTCAGCAGCCCGCCCAGCACCCGCGCACCACTCGCCGCCTCGAAGGGGTCTGTGCAGGGCGCGGCCTCGGGGCCCTCCAGCGCCGGCAGCTCGTCCGCGCCGTCCAGGATGAAGAGCAGCCGCTGCGGTTGTGCCAGCATCTGCGGCACCGGCGCGCCGCGGTCGGGGCACTGGTCCAGGATCAGGTCAGCCAGGCTGCGCGTGCCCGGCCGCTCCAGCAGCTCGCCGCAGGGCATGAAGAAGGCGAAGTCCACCTGGCCCTGGTACAGCTTGCCCGCCGCCCAGTCGTACAGGATCTTTTTGGCCGCCATGGTCTTGCCGATGCCCGCCGGGCCCTGCAGCACCACGGTCAGCGGCTGCCGGCCCTCCTCGTCGCCGCGGAAGAGGCGGTTGAAAGTGTGCGTGTCCGAGCGCCGCGCGCGCCCCGGCTCGGGCTCCTCCGCAGGCCCCAGCGCCTCCTCCTCCGGGGCGGCGCTCTCGGGCGCGATGAGCAGCTTGGTGAAGCGCTTGGTGATCTTCACGGAGCGGGCGTTCCTCTCCTTCACCCGGGCGTGCAGCTGCAGCACGTGCTCCCGGTACTTCTTCTTGTACTCTGGGCGCAGCGGGAGACAGCGCGTGGACAGGGGTCGGCGGTGGGGCAGGCTGCGCCCTCGGGGAGCCCACGCCCTCCCCGGCTCTGCTCAGGCCTCAGTTTCCTCTACTGGACCACGGCCCACGCCCCTGGCGGCCCTCCCACCCCGGTCCTCCCCCAGACCCTCCAAGTGGGGTTGGGACACGCGTGCCCCCCAGCAAGAGAGACCCACCGGACACGGAGAGCAGCGCCACGGAGCCGAGCCCGAGCCCTGGAAGGGAAACTGGGGTGAGGTTCCGCCGAGGGCAGGGAACGGGGAAGGCGCCATTGGGGTCCGAGTCACCCTGAGGAGCACGCAGGGTCCTACCTCCGGGGCCCGTGAATTTGTGGATAAAACGCGCGGGGGTCGGGGGCCGCGCCGGGGCTTCTCGGGGAAGCCGGGAGGAAGGCGGCCCAGCCTCTGTCCAGACAGGAGGGACCTCCCGCCCGGAACTCACGCCTCAGCCGCTGCTCCTGGAGCTGCGCCGCCACGTCGCGCGCGTCCGCCCTCTTGAGGGTCTTGCGGGCCACCTCCAGCGCAGGCTCCGGGCCATAGAACTGGGTCAGCTGCTCCGCGAGGTCCACGGCGTCCGCGCGCTCCAGGCGCCCCCACGGGATGCTGCGTCCGTCCGGGCCCACGTCGCGCAGCTTGTGGCGGAAGCGCTTCAGCTGCTCTTGGCTCAGTTCCTCCAGTGCAGCCAGGAGCAGCTCGCGGGCCACCGCGAGGCGCAGCCCCGTGCTGGAGACGGGCGGGCGTGGGTCATCTGGGAGCGGCCCTCAGGTGACCCCCGCCCACCCCGACTCTGGCGTTCGAGAACCCACCGCGCGCAGGGCCTCAGGGAGCCCCGGGCCAAGCTGGATCCATGGGGTGGGGGAAGAGGGCAATGGGGAGTGACCCCAGACTTTGCCCTCCTCCGTCCCCGGACCCGGGTCGGGGCATCTTGGTGTTCTTCGCCCTCTGAGGGTGAAGTGGGCACTGGCCACCGCCGACCTGAGCTCTGGGGGGCACCTTCCTCCCCTGCACCTCCCTTTCTGCTTCTGTTCTTCCATACCCCAGGCCAGGTCACGTGCCCTGAGGAAAGTATTTCCAAGAGACCCTGAACTCTCTTTCCTCCCTTTCCTTCTTTTCCCTCTCTTCCCGAGCCCGAAGCAGAACTGGCCTTTATGGCAGCAGACACTGCCAGGCCCAGGCTGTATTCCTGGGGTCCCCACCTGGCTGCCTTTTGGTGAGGCCCAGCTTGGGGGCCTTGCACCAGGGCCTGAGTCTGAGCCTCTGGTGGGGAACAGACTCCACAAATGCCCTCTGTGAAGAAGCAGTCCTTAGACTCCTGAGCCTGGGGGTGAGGGTGGGGAAGGATGTGGACAAGGGTGGTCAGCGGCTGAGGTGGAGGCCCCAGAGGGCTGAGACCAGCTGATTCCCAGTGACCACCCTGGGGCCAGCACTCACCTGGAGCAGGGGGCCTCTGGCTGGTCCATGGGGTCTCTTCCTCCCTGGCTCTAACACTCCTGGGCAGAGGTGGGGGTCAGAGAGGTGATTCCTTCACAGGCTGAGATGGAGCCAAGCCTTAGAGGTTGTCCAGCCCGGTCCATTCCCCGGGTCCACACACCCCAGCTCAGCTGGCACGAGATGCCATGGGGCCCCGTGGCACACACATCATTGCCCTTTAAGGGCTCGGCTTGGTGACCTTTGATTTTCTTACTTCTTCATTCCATTAATATTCCCCTGGGTGTGGCATTGGGGCATGGCTGTGAGCAGGCAGCTGCAGAGCAAGGTGGGTTGCGTGAAGGAGGTGACTGGCTCAGAGCCTCCCCGAGGCTTCCCTCCTCATCTTCAGAGGCAGCAGCTTCGGTGCCACACTGTGCCATGTTGGCATCTAGTCACCCTCTGCTTCAACTTATGGCATTCAGGGAGACATTTAGGCCCACCTGGAAAATGAAGGATCTTGTTCCTTTACTTTCTCAATAAACTTGCTTTCACTTTATGGATTTGCCTCATATTCTTTCATGTGCAAGATCCAAGAACCCTCTTTTGGGGTCGGATTGGGACTCCTTTCTGGTAACATTGTTCTGTCAAACCACAGAAGGGATGATCCTGAGGAGACCCCTGACCCAAAGGAAATAGACTGCAGCACAAATTGGCCAACTTTGGATAAGTGGTGGGTACCCGAGTAAAGGATGGGATTGTGTTAGAGGCCCAGCTTAGGGGAGTTAGAGTCTCTCCTAAGACCAAGAGGGTTAAAGGCCTCTGTTTTTGTTTTTGTTTTTTTCCGATACAGAGTTTCGCTCTTGTTGCCCAGGCTGGAGTGCAGTGGCGTGATCTCGGCTCGCTGCAACCTCTGCCTCCCGGGTTCAAGAAGTTCTCTTGCCTCAGCCTCCTGAGTAGCTGGGACTATAGGCACACACCATGATGCCTGGCTGATTTGCGTATTTTTAGTAGATACAGGGTTTTACCATGTTGGCCAGTCTGGTCTCGAACTCCTGACCTCAGGTGATCCGCCCACGTTGGCCTTTCAAAATGCTGAGATTACAGGCATGAGCCACTGTGCTCAGCAAGGCCCTTCTTAATAAAAGGCAAGGATGCTTGACCAAACCTGGGTTTGAGGCCCAACTTAGGATAGTTAGAGTCCCTTCTAAGATTTAGGGGTTTAGAAGTCCCACTCGGTAAAGTTCCTCTTGGCTAAGAATGGATTTGGTACTACGGGATGTTAACTGCTGTCCTCTTTGGAGTAATCTGCCTTGCAGTCTTTGCTGATGGCTGTGGGTGACAGAATTAGGCATGTGCAGGATCGTGGGACATGTGGAGCTTTTTCCTTTCCAAAGTGAGACACTTAAGAGCTAATGGGGCCGGGCGCGGTGGCTCACTCCTGTAATCCCAGCCCTTTGGTAGGCCAAGGTGGGCGGATCACCTGAGGTCAGGAGTTCGAGAGCAGTCTGACCAACGTGGTGAAACCCCGTCTCTACTAAAAATACAAAAATTAGCCGGGCATGGTGGCAGGTGCCTGTAGTCCCAGCTACTTGGGAGGCTGAGGCAGGAGAATGGTGTGAACCCGGGAGGCAGAGGTTGCAGTGAGCCAAGATCGCACCACTGCACTCCAGCCTGGGCGGCAGAGCGAGACTCCGTTTCAAAAAAAAAAAAGAGCTGCTGGGACTACTGGGAAAGATCCCTTCCTGACTGACAGGGGTCTCCTGAGCTTTTGATTCAGTGTCACTGGGAAGGGTGGGTCTTTCTCTGGCCTCCCTGAGCCGCTCGCCTTCCCCACCCTGCCTCAGGCAATGCTTTTCTCCCTTTCTGATCTTTCCCTTTCTTAACTTTTTTCTTAGAGAGACCATCTTGCCCAGAGACTACATGTTGGAGGTTGGATTAACAATGACGGGGGCAAATTTGAACCTTGCCAGTTTGATATTGGGTGCTAAGCAGAGTGGCTAATGTCTATGTTTTGTCACACGTATTTTACTATGGCCAGAACAGAAAAAGATAATTTTCTTTTGTGTTGCAGCTTGGCCCCAGGGCTGTGGAGCAGCAAGCTGGGTCACTAGGGCCGCTTAGGGAGAGGGAACCCAGAAGCCTGACATACCAGCAAAAGGGTAAGAATTTCTTACCAGTCAGACTTCTGGCCTCTTTCTTTCTGTCTGTGCAAACTGGTTGAATGAATGATAAAAATCACTGTTTATCTCCTGTAAAGTTCAGACTAATGGGAAAAAGGATTCATGAGCCTAGTCTTTCTTTCCTTTCCTTTTTTTGAGACAGAGTCTTGCTCTGTCACCCAGGCTGGAATGCAGTGGTGTGATCCTGGCTCACTGCAACCTCCACCTTCCTGGTTCAAGAGATTCTCCTGCCTCAGCCTCCTGAGTAGCTGGGATTACAGCCGTGCACCACGATGCCTGGTTAATGTGTGTGTGTGTATGTGTGGGTGGGTGTGTGTGTGTTTAGTAGAGATAGGGCTTCTCCATGTTGGCCAGGCTGGTCTCAAACTCCTGACCTCAGGTGATCCACCCGCCTCAGCCCCCCAAAGTGCTGGGATTACAGGCCTGAGCCACCAGCCTGGCCAAGGCTAGTCTTAAACTGCAGCGAATCGGAGGCGCTTTGTGTGTCTTCCTGTATTGTTCTGTCCTAAAGGGGGGTATAGAATGCAGGCCTAGGCACCTGCTGCTCGAGACGGCTCAGCAAACCGCTCAGTTATAAACTGTGCTGCAGGTTTCTGGGAAACAAAAGGATGAATTCTCCCTTTCGTTTCGTTTCATGTCCTTGGGACTCTGACCTGGTAACCATGTGGCGGTTCTTTCTCTTGGCTTCCACCATCCAGTGGACAGGAGTTTGGGGGTTCATGTCATAGTCCTAAAAATTATCTTGAGCAGTTAGAAGCCTTTGCAAGCTCAAAATTGGCTGCGTTAGGCTCCTTCTGGAGAGGGCAATGGAGACTGCTCAGTGCCGTAGCTCAGTAGCTGAGGCTCTGTCTTTCCAGGATAGTGGCCTGGGTTCAGGGTTCAATTCCTGTCTTAGGGAATGAGTTGTTCCTGGTTTGATATTTGAGTGACCTTTACCATTTATTAATTATCTTCCCTTCCAGGAACTGTCTTGACTTTTTCTTTCTCTGAACACCTGTGAGGTTACCTTTGGTAAAGTTCAAAAGGCAGAAATGTTGGCTGTTTGGCCTGGCTAAAGCTGGGTAATAAGAGATTTAAAAGGAGTTTTTTTTTTTTAAGAGCACTATGGTTAACAGTAAGCTTAGTTAAAAGTGGATATTCATGCTCTAACAGCCTGGGCAAAAAAAGAGGAGGCGCCACAGACCCTGTTCTGGAAAAAAACAACACTGTTTTCCTCATGGAACCCCAGGAATTAAAAGTGGATAGATCTTTCTCAAAATCTAAGGCTCTGTTCTGTTTTACATTGAATTATCTGACGTTTTTGACTTTTGGGGGTACTAGAAATTACCTCGCATTATGAGAGAGCTTTGATGTGTAATAGCTTTTAGGAGGGGCTAATGGCAGTTAAGGGTGAATACTTGCTCTTTGCATGTTTGGATTAGAGAAGCTCCTGGCCACCTAGAAGGTGTGGAAATGTGCCCAGCCCCCCCAGAGATGACCCCCATGAGAGATGGGCTAATGACAAAATGGACTGATTGGCTTTGGATTGCTGTGCAGTGAAATGCACTGTAAGATCATTGCATTGTCTGGTTCTGTAGTGTTTCTCTTTTAGGATCATTTAGGATCCAGTGTAAAAATGGGACCCTTCGTTTCTGGGGTGTGTTTTGCTTCCAGCTGTGCTTGTTTATTAGGCTTTAGAAGCTGCATGCTTTCCTGGCCCTGTGCCTCCAGGGGCTCCACTTTGAAGCCAGTAATCCAATTTAAGAAACTGGTAAATGAAAAATCTTACAACTACTGGATCTTCTTCTGTCTGTGTATTTATACGTGTTGTGTGTGTGAAATAAAAGAGCTTTGATTAGTTGGTTTAAAAATAATAAGTGCTTAAACCAAATGTTTTGTCAGAAAAACTGGCCGGGTGCAGTAACTCATGCCTGTAATCCCAGCATTTTGGAAGGCCAAGATGGGTGGATCACTTGAGGCCAAGAATTCGAGACCAGCCTGTTCAATATGGCGAAACCCCATCTCTACTAAAAATACAAAAATTAGCCGGATGTCGTGACTCACGCCTGTAGTCCCAGCTACTTGGGAGGCTGAGGCAGCAGAATCACTTGAACATGGAAGGGAGAGGTTACAGTGAGCCCAGATCGTGCCACTGCACTCTAACCTGGACAATTCAGTGAAACTCTGTCTCAGAAAAAAAAGGAAAACTATAATGTCTTTTGGTTCATGTGACTTTATTATTATTTTTTTTTATTTTTTTTTTGAGACGGAGTCTGGCTCTGTCGCCCAGGCTGGAGTGCAGTGGCCGGATCTCAGCTCACTGCAAGCTCCACCTCCTGGGCTTACGCCATTCTCCTGCCTCAGCCTCCCGAGTAGCTGGGATTACAGGCGCCCACCACCTCGCCCAGCTAGTTTTTTTTGTATTTTTTAGTAGAGACGGGGTTTCACCATGTTAGCCAGGACGGTCTCGATCTCCTGACCTCGTGATCCGCCCGTCTCGGCCTCCCAAATTGCTGGGATTGCAGGCTTGAGCCACCGCGCCCGGCCGGTTCATGTGACTTTAGTAAGCTTTGGGAAATAAAGGCAATTTTAAATATTTTTGGTAAAACAAAAATTTCTTTGCCAGGCGCGGTGACTCACGCCTGTAATACCAGCAGTTTGGGAGGCAGAGGCCAGTGGATCACGAGGTCAGGAGTTCAAGACCAGCCTGGCCAAGATGGTGAAACCTCATCTCTAATAAAAATATAAAAATTAGCTGGGTGTCATGGCAGATGCCTGTAGTCCCAGCTACTTGGGAGACTGAGGCAGGCAATTGTTTGAACCCCGAGGTGGAGGTTGCAGTGAGCCGAGATCATGCCATTTAGACAAATATAGACAAAATTTAGACAAATATAGACAAAATTTAGACTAAAATATAGACTAAATTTAGACAAATATAGACAAAATTAGATAAATATTTAGACAATTTATCTTGGTAAAATAAAAATGTCTTCAAAATTTGGTGTAAATTGGGCAGGTCAGTCAGGGAGATATTAGGTTTGCTAGTTGCTTTAAGGTCACAAACAGATTCTTTGACTTTTAAAAATTCTTCATTTTACCTACTATTTTGTTGCTGTTGTTGGTAGAGTCTTGCTCTGTCGCCCAGGCTGGAGTGCAGTGGTGTGATTTCAGCTCACTGCAACCTCTGCCTCTTGGATTCAAGCAATTCTCCTGCCTCAGATTCCTAAGTAGCTGGGATTCCAGGCATACACCACCATGCTGGGCTAATTTTTGTATTTTTAGTAGAGATGGGGTTTCACTATGTTGGCCAGGCTGGTCTCGAACTCCTGACCTTGTGACCTGCCCACCTCAGCCTCCCAAAGGGCTGGGATTACAGGCATGAGCCACTGTACCTGGCCTCATTTTACCTACTTTGGAGCATTGGATTCTAGATAAGGCCTGGGGAACATGTGAAGAGCCACACCTCCTAGCTATGTTGGAAATAACCCTTATCTGCACTTCTCTCTGATGTCCTAGGCTGCACACCTGGTACATAATTACAATCACTTACTGACCAAGTGTGTTTTCTCTAAGGAGTGCAAGGTTGGTTTCACATCCAAAATTCAATTAATGTAACATATCATAGTAATATTTAAGAGGACAAAAGCTGCTTGATCATCTCAATAGAGACAGAAAGAATAGTCTACATTTCCCAACACCTCTTCATGATTAAAAACACTAAGCAAACTGGGAAGAATGGAAGGGAGCTTCCCGATCAGAAAATCCCCCAATATTTGGGATAAACAGTACACTTGCAAATAACACATGGGTCAAAAAACAAGTCAGAGGAATTAAAAATACATTTAACCAAACTAGGCGTAGTCCTAGCTACAGAACAGGTTTAAGTGGGAGGATTGCGGGAGTTCAAGACCATCTTGGGCCGGGTAATAAGACTTCTGTCTTGTAAAAGATAAAAAAGGGGCCGGGCGCGGTGGCTCAAGCCTGTAATCCCAGCACTTTGGGAGGGCGAGACGGGCGGATCACGAGGTCAGGAGATCGAGACCATCCTGGCTAACACGGTGAAACCCCGTCTCTACTAAAAACTACAAAAAATTAGCTGGGCGAGGTGGCGGCGCCTGTAGTCCCAGCTACTCGGGAGGCTGAGGCAGGAGTTGGCATAAACCCGGGAGGCGGAGCTTGCAGTGAGCTGAGATCCGGCCACAGCACTCCAGCTTGGGCGACAGAGCGAGACTCCATCTCAAAAAAAAAAAAAAAGATAAAAAAGGCCAGGAAAGAGAGTGGGGGAAAGGAGATGAAGGAGAAAACAATATATGTGTAAATACTAGCACCGAGCTATATACTTAAAAAGGTAAAGATGACAAATAAAATTATATATATATTTTTATATAAATTAATATTTTTATTAAAAAATAGAGACTGGGTCTTTCTATGTTGCCCAGGCTGTTCTCAAACTTTTTGCCTCCAGCCACTGCCCTCACACCTGTAATCCAAGCACTTTAGGAGGCTGAGGCAGGAGGATTGCTTGAGCTCAGGAGTTCAAGCTGCAGTGAGCTATGATAATGCCACTGCACTGCAACCCAGGCAACAGAGCCAGATCCTAACTGAAAACAAAAACAAAAACAAGACATTGAATCCACAATTAATGACCTTCCAAAACAAAGCATCAGGCCTAGATGGTTTTACTGGTGAATTCTATTGAAAACATGATGAAGAAATGATAACAATTTCCTATAATCTTTTCCAGAAAAAGAGGCAGTGGGAACACTTCCTAGCTCATTCAATGAAGGTTGTAATACCTTAATACCAAAACTATACAAAGACATTACAAGCAAGGAAAATAACACACTGATATTTCTCAGGAATGTAGATATAAAAATCCTCTACAAAAAGTTAGCAAACTGAACCCAATATGTGTAAAATGAATGATACATCACAACCAAGTGGGATTTACTCCGGACATTCAAGGCTGGTTTAACACTTAAATATAAATTAATGTAATCCATTACATCAATGGGCTAAGGAAGAAAAAACATGATCATATCAATAGATAAAGAAAAAGCATTTGACAAAACTCAACACCTATTTATGATAACAACTCTAGCAAGGCAGGAATAGAGTGGAACTTCCTCAACTTTTTTTTTTTTTTTTTTTTTTTGGAGACAGAGTTTTGCTCTGTAGCCCAGGCTAGACTGTGGTGGTGCGATCTCGGCTCACTGCAAGCTCTGCCTCCCAGGTTCACGCCATTCTCCTGCCTCAGCCTCCCGAGTAGCTGGGACTACAGGCGCCCACCACCGTGCACGACTAATTTTTTGTATTTTTAGTAGAGACGGGGTTTCACCGTGTTAGCCAGGATGGTCTCGATCTCCTGACCTCGTGATCCACCTGCCTCAGCCTCCCAAAGTGCTGGGATTACAGGCGTGAGCCACTGCGCCTGGCCGGAACTTCCTCAACTTGATAGAGAACATCTACAGAGAAACCTACAGCTAATATCACACTTAATGTTGAGAAGCTGGATGCTTTCTCTTTAAGACTGGGAACAGGACAAGACCCCTCTCACCACTCCTATTCAGCATTGTGCTGGAAGTCTTAGCCTTCACAATAAGACCAGAAAAGGAGAAGAGGGTATGCAAATCGAGAAGGAAGAAATGAACTATTTTTGCTTGCACATGACATGATTGTCTGTATAGAAAATGCCAAAGAACAAAACATTCCTGGAACTAATAAGTGATTATAGCAAGGTTGCAGGTTGCAAGGGTAATAAGCAAAAGTCACTTGCTTGCCTAGCAATGAACAGTTGGAATTTGAAAATTAAAACATAATATCATTTATATTAGCATCAAAAACCTGACTTAGGTATAAATCTCACAAAATGTGTACACGATAAACTGCAAATCTCTGATGAAAGAAATCAAAGCTCTAAATAAATATTCCTTGTTCATGGATGGGAAGGCTCAATATTATTAGGATGCCAATTCTTCCCAAATTGATCTACAGACTCAATGTAATAAAAATCAAAATCATAGCAAATTATTTTGTAGGTATCAAAAAACTGATTGTATGGTGTCTCACATCTGTAATCTCAGCACTTTGAGAGGCTGAGGTAGGAGGATGGCTTGAGGCCAAGAGTTTGAGACCAGCCTGGACAACATAACGAGACCCCATCTCTACAAAAATATAAAAATTTAGCTGGGTGTGCCAGTGCATGCCTGTAACCCCAGCTACTTGGGAGGCTGAGGTGGGATAATTGCTTGAGCCCGGGAAATTGAGGCTATTGTAGGCCAAGGTCATGCTATTGCACTCCAGCCTGGGTGACAGCATGACCCTTCCTCTAAAAACAAAACAAACAAAACCAAAAAAAACACTAAGGTTTATATGGAAAGGGAAAAGACTCAGAATAACCAACAAGATACCGAAGAAGAACAAAGTCAGAGGACTGACGCTACTTGGTTCAAGAGTTACTGTAAAGCTACAGCAATCAGCACAGTGATATTGGCAAAAGACTGTACAGATAAATCAATGGAACAGAATACAGAGCCCGGAATTGGCACACACAAATATAGTCAACTAGTCTGTGAAAAAGGAGCAAAGGCAAATCAAAGGAAAAGGATAGTCTTTTCAACAAATGATGCTGGAACAATTGGATAGTCTCATGAAAAAAAAATCTAAACACAGACTTTAAATATTTCACAAAATTTGACTCAAATTGTATCACAGACCTAAATGTTAAGTGTAAAACAACAAAACTTTTAGAAGATAGTATGAGACAAAAATCTAGGTGACCTTGGGTTTGGTGATGACTTTTTAGATACAATCATGGTGCATAAAAGAAAAAGTTGATAAGTAGGCTTCATTAAAACGTACAACTTGGCCGGGCGCAGTGGCTCAAGCCTGTAATCCCAGCACTTTGGGAGGCCGAGACGGGCGGATCACGAGGTCAGGAGATCGAGACCATCCTGGCTAACACTGTGAAACCCCGTCTCTACTAAAAAATACAAAAAACTAGCCGGGCGAGGTGGCGGGCGCCTGTAGTCCCAGCTACTCGGAGGCTGAGGCAGGAGAATGGCGTAAACCCGGGAGGCGGAGCTTGCAGTGAGCTGAGAACTAGCCACTGCACTCCAGCCTGGGTGACAGAGCGAGACTCTGTCTCAAAAAAAAAAAAAAAAAAAAAAAAAGTACAACTCTGCCCTGGAAAAGACAGTATTAAGAGAGTGAGGAGACAAGCCACACACTGGGATAAAATATTTGCAAAACACATATCTGATAATGGACTGTTATCCAAAATATACAAAGAATTATCTTTTTTCTTTTTCTTTTCTTTTTTTTTTTTTTTGAGACGGAGTCTCGCTCTGTCGCCCAAGCTGGAGTGCAGTGGCCGGATCTCAGCTCACTGCAAGCTCCGCCTCCTGGGTTTACGCCATTCTCCTGCCTCAGCCTCCGAGTAGCTGGGACTACAGGCGCCCGCCACTGCACCCGGCTAGTTTTTTGTATTTTTAGTAGAGACGGGGTTTCACCGTGTTAGCCGGGAGGGTCTCGATCTCCTGACCTCGTGATCCACCCGCCTCGGCCTCCCAAAGTGCTGGGATTACAGGCTTGAGCCACCGCGCCCGGCCTCTTTTTTTTTTTTTTGAGACAAGGTCTTACTCTGTCGCCCAGGCTAGAGTGCAGTGGTGCGAGCTTCCCTCACTGCAACCTCAAACTTCTAAGCTCAAGGGATCCTTCCCACTCACCCTTCCAAGTAGCTAGAACTATAGGCATGCATCAACACATCTGGTTAACTTTTATTTATTTATTTAGAGACAAGGTCTCCCTATGGTGCCCAGGCTAGGGATGCTGTCCTTCTGCTCAACGGTTGCATGATATTTCAGTTCAAGGTGCAACAGTTGCCAAATTTAGGTCCAAAATCCCTGAGAGTCCTCAATGGAACCCATATAAATCTAAACAGCCTCATGACCCGCGGGCCACAGCTGCTTCCAGAAATCCTCAGTTCGGTTCAAAAGGCAATGGCGATCTATGTTCAGCTTCTGCAAAGGGGCAGTACCAGGGTCTACCCACATCACAGAGCACAGTTTTCCTCAAAGAAGCTCTTTAGGCTTATACCCTTTCTGCACAGAGTCCTACACTCTGGACAGTGGCCGAAAATTCCCCCTCCGTTTCTGTCACTCATCGACAGCGCTTTGGTATCACACTCTCATCCACTTCCTCCGTCCTTCTCCCCTGGGCCCCCAACATTCTGACCCCCCACACCTCTCTCCTCGATGCTAGCCCTCTCTCTCCCATGCACTCCTCTTGGGGACAGCGCCAAAGCCCCCACTTCATCAACTCATCAACCCCCAGCTCTCCTTCTAGGACAATTCGCCCCCAGAGCCTTCAGGGGTCGCAAATGGAACCAGAAGTGGCAGCACGTTTGCTGCCAACCCAAGGTCCATCTTCCCCTCTTCTTACCAACAGAACCCTTTTTGTGTGGATCAGCAAAGTGCTTTCCCATAAAGCTTTGCAGAAGGTGACCTTGGGACATAGTCTGGGCAATTAGTGGAGAGGGAGCCTGCTGGGTGGGCTTGGGGAAACCACGGCTCCTGAAGGTGGTGGGTGGAGCTGCCACGGCGGTTGGTATTGAGGATCTGGCCAGCAGCCCGCAGTGCAACGGGCCTCTGTTTCCAGGTTAGTGAAAGAGGTCTCCCTACACGTTGGCTCTTGGCCTTCCTCCACCTTTGTCCTGTCGGACATGGACACAAAGCTCGGAGGTCCATAAGTGATGCCCAGGCCCAGGAGCCTGGGAGAGGAGATGACCCTGGCAGCTGGGAGGCCACCTCGGGGCTTTGTTCTGGGATAACGACTCCCCTGTGGGTTTCGGTTTCCTGCGGCTCAAGGCCAGCTTAACACCTGCACCTTGGACCTGTCTCCGAGGCTGCAGGTGGAAAGGCAACGTGCACTTGGCCCCACTTCTGATATCTCCTTCCGCAGCAATGTTCTCTGTGGCCCAGTCTTCCATGAAAGCAAACTCTCCTCCAAGGCAGGTGCTTTGTGTCCAGTGCTCCTTAAGGAAGGTCTTTCCCTTCCCCTCACAGACCCAGAGAGAAAGTGCCTCCCCCATGAAGCTGCTGGTCAAATGCTTGCTCCATTGAGCACTCACTCTACCAAGAAACCTGGTGGAGCAGCTAAAGAAAGGTTCAAACTGGTCTCAAAAGTCAGATGGCCTCCACAAGGAAGGGAACCTGCACACAGCGGCAACATGGACACATGGACAGCCCTGAGGACATCGAATAAGCCAGACACAGAAGGACAAATGCTGTGTGGTAGCACTTACCTGAGGCCCCTAGCGCCTCCGGCTCATAGAGAAAGTAGAACAGCGGGTGCCAGAGCTGTGGGAAGGGGATGGGAAATGGGTGTTTAATGGGAAGAGAGTCTCAGTTTGGGCAGATGAGAAAGTTCTGGAGAGGGATGGCAGTGATGGGTGGACAATGTGAATGTACTTAATGCACACTTAGCAACGGTTAAAATGGTATATTTTATGTTATATAAATTTCACCACAATTTAAAAAATAAGATTAAAAAAAAGCCAGTGTAACCATAATCTGATTAATTATTAGCTCAAAGCCTCTGCTTGTTTCTTCAGGAAGGGCCCCTGGCAGGACCTTGAGAGCAGCAATTGATCTTCCCCACCCTGGAGAACAGGGGCCGTAAAGTCTTATCAGGGTCATCATGCCACCAACCCTTGCCACCCTCGGAGAACAGGAACCTGCAAGGTGTCTATCCTCTATCCAGTTCCCTCAGAGCCAAGCTGCTCAGAACCAAAGCTGTCCCTCCGGTGTGAATTAATCGTGACCGCTGGTGGCTGTGGGGTGTCCCTTCACCAGCCGGGGGCAGCCTCCCTCCCTCCCTGGCCCCCAGGCCCTGGTGGTCTTTACTGGGGAGGCAGGGCCTTGCCCTTGGGACCTCCTGTTAGCGGGGCCTGGTGGAGGGGCATGAATGGGACTCTCTTTCCAGAGGGGGCTAGGCCCCGCAGCCTCAGGGGGCAGAACCCCCTCTTTTGCCTCATTAGGTGGATGAGAAGAGGTGCCCATCTTTGTGGAGCCCCAGAGCAGTCCCCTTTACTTCCAAGGACATAGCGGACAGGCAGCATGGGAAGAGCAAAGAGCCAGGTGGCCCCTGAGGCAGAACTGCTTCCAGGGCGTATGCAGCTCTTCCTTGGGGCAGAAAATCCCTCTTGCCCTGCAGGGCAGGGGGCTCTCCCGGCTGTCAAGGCCGTCAGGGTGGTGACTGGGTACATGGAAGTGTGTCCGGAATTGGTGGGTTCTTGGTCTGACTTCAAGCATGAAGCCGCGGACCCGGGCGGTGGGTGTTACAGTTCTTAAAGATGGTGTGTCCGGGGTTTGTTCCCGCCGGTCCCGAGCCACGCCTGCACTCCTCAGCCCCTGGGCTGTCGACGGGACCGAGCAGGGGGTGGTGCCCGTCGGGGAGCACGCCCACCGCAGGGGGAGGAGCTCAGACACGGTGGGCGGCAGGTCCCGAGCCCCGCCCCGCGGGGAGGCAGCTAAGGCCCGGCGAGAATTTGAGTGCGGCGCCAGCACTGCTGGGGGACCTGGCGCAACCTCTGCAACTGCTCCTGGGGTGCTAAGCCCCTCACTGCCCTGGGCTGGCGGTACCGGCCGGCAGCTCCGTGTGCGGGGCCCACCCAGCCTGCACCCGTGCCCGCCGGAACTCACACTGGCCCTCGAGCCCAGCCCCGGTTCCCGCCCGTGCCTCTCCCTCCACACCTCCCTGCAAGCAGAGGGAGGAGACTCCGGTCTCAGCCATCCCAGAGAGGGGCTCCCACGGTGCCGGGGTGGACTGAAGGGCTCCTCAAGCGCCGCCAGAGTGGACACGGAGGCTGGAGGTGGAGGAAGGGCTGAGAGTGAGGGCTGCTAGCACATTGTCACCTCTCAGAAGCACCAGGGCCTTTAATGCTGCACTTGGGGAGCCCACCAGGACCTGGGTCCTGCCTCCTCCTCATTACAGGCCTCCCCATCCCCTGTGCTACAGTGGCCCCAGCCCCTGCCCGAAGGGTCGCACTGCTGCCTGCTGGGAAAGGCAGCTGGCTTTCCCTCGCCCAGTGTGCCCACCTGGGTAGTTCCTCCTCTCTCACCAGCACAGCTCTGGTGCACACACCCACAGCAGGTTCACACGACTGCCACACCACCTCCCTTCTCTGCTCAAATGTCTCCTCTCCCAAGGCCTCTGACCACCTGCCTAAGGTACTCCCCAAGTTCACTCTCTCCTGCATTGGTCTCCAGAGGCGGTGAAGCCTGGGGGTCTGGGGTCCCGTGCACCTTGTTGAGTGGGCGGCTGGTCCAGCTCCTGGCTCTGCCACTCACTGGTCACTCTGTGATTCTGGACACACTCTAGGTGAGTTTCTCTGTCTGTGGATGGACGGTTCCTGCTCCCTAAGGTGGTTGTGAGCTCAAAGGAGGTGATATTAAAACACTTAGAGCCGGGCCTGGGTGGAGCCAGGCTTCCTCCTACACATAAAGCAACTGGAAATGGACCAAAGGCCTACATTTAAGAACTAAGGCCGGGCGCGGTGGCTCAAGCCTGTAATCCCAGCACTTTGGGAGGCCGAGGCAGGGCGGATCACGAGGTCAGGAGATCGAGACCATCCTGGCTAACACGGTGAAACCCCGTCTCTACTAAAAATACAAAAAACTAGCCGGGCGAGGTGGCGGGGGCCTGTAGTCCCAGCTACTCCGGAGGCTGAGGCAGGAGAATGGCGTAAACCCGGGAGGCGGAGCTTGCAGTGAGCTGAGATCTGGCCACTGCACTCCAGCCTGGGCGACAGAGCGAGACTCCGTCTCAAAAACAAAACAAAACAAAACAAAACAAAACAAAAAGATAAGAATGACTGACAAGCACATGAAAAGACGCCCAACCTTGTTAGTCATTATGAAAATGCAAATGAAAATAACAGTGAGATACCATCTTACCTCCACTAGGGTGGCAATGATTATACAACTAAACAAAACAAACATGAAAAAAACAAGTGAGGGGAAGCCCTCCCACGTTGCTGGTGGGACAGTAAAATGATGCAACTGTGTTGAAAGCGTTCCGTCTTTTAATCAAAAGATGCGGAAGAATTGAAAACAAGAACTCAAATGACACATTGTTCGTAATCGTCAAAGTGTGGAAGCAACCTGAATGTTCCTACAAGGTGAACAGACGAACAAAACGTAGTCTGTCCGTACAGAGAAACACGATTCAGGAATGAGGTCCCGACGCATGGATGAACCTTGAGCACATCACGCTAAGTGAAATGAACCTGACACAGAAGGACAGGCACTGTATGAATCTGCTTCTATGAAATAATTAGAACAGGCGAATCCACAGAGACAAAGTAGACCAGAGGCTGGGGGGACGGAGGAAGGCAGAGTTGCTGTTTAATGGGGAGGGAGTTTCTGTCTGACGGATAAAAAGGATTTTGGAAATAGTGGTGATGGTTACACAATGTTGTGAATGTAACTAACGTCATTGAACTGTACACTTAAAAATGATTAAAACAAAGAATTCTGTTATGTGTGATCCTTTACCACAATTTGTAAATAGTGCCTGCCCTGTGGTCAGTGACTCCTGTGTTGGCTGCAATACCATGCTCCTCACAGCTGGCGCTGACCACTATTTCCTGCTCTAGGGCGGTAGGTGGCACCTGAGGGCATGAACAAAATGCCCTGCCCAGAAGGAGCTACGCCTTTGTTGGGAGACAGAAAATAAATAGGATAAATAAACAACACATGGATTAAACAGTGCCAAGGGCAGAGCATAGTGGCTCACATCTGTGATCCCAGCAGTTTGGGAGGCTGAGGTGGGTGGATCACTGGAGGTCAGGACTTAGAGACCAGCCTGGCCAACATGATGAAATCCCGTTTCTACTAAAAATACAAAAATTAGCCAGGTGTGGTGGCAGGGCCTGTAATCCCAGCTACTCGGGAGGCTGAGGCAAGAAAATTGTCTGAACCGGGAGGCAGAGATTGCAATGAGCAGAGATCACGCCACTGCACTCCAGCTTGGGTGACAGCGAGACTCTGTCTCAAAAACAAAAACAAAAAACAAAAACAGTGTGAAGGACAGAGCAGAGCAGAGAGAGGAGAGAAGAAACGAGTGGGCAGGTCGGCCGTGGGGATACAGTCAGGTGCAGGGCAGGGCCATGGTCTGGCAGGAGCTGGCCCAGTCAGGACACAGGAGGCCTGGGTGGCTGGGAGAGCCAGGAGGGCCGAGGAGTGGCCAGGCTCCCTGGGCTGCTGTGGAGCTGGAGAGGGTGTGAGGGGAGGGAGACGTTAGGCTCTCGGGAGGGGAAGGGAATCAGGGAGGGAGCCACATTCTGCATATGCATAAAAACGGTGGATCAGATGTGGCGTGTGAGATGAGAAAGGGGCTGAGGCAAGAGGAGGGATGGAGGTGGGGAACTAGAGCGAGGAACAGGGTTTGCAGGTAACTCCCAAGGCCCAGGTATCCTAGTTTGAGAAGCCTGTTTACCAGGGAGCTGGGATGGCCGGGACCACCCCAGGGCAGGAGCCATGCAGCCCCTCCTAGCCACCACCCCCAGCCCGAGAAGGGACAGGTGAGGACTTCAAAGGGCCAAGCCCTCCAGCGTCCTCATCAGAAGCTCAGGTGAGGGCCCACAACGTGAACTGCACAGTGCGAGCTCCAGCAAGTGAGGCTCAGCAGCGCCCTCGCAGAAGGAAGTGTTTTCCCCGAGCCTTGTCCCCGCTGCGGTGATTCTCCTCAGGGCAAACAATGACTCCCCGGCGGCCCCGAGAGGATCCCACAGTCCCTCACACCCATTCACTGCCCCATCTCTCCAGGGTCCACCCCGCGATGCTTGATCCACTCTCCTCACCCTCCCGGCTCCCAAAACTGTCCAGGGGTCTGTGGAATTTCAGGGTCTAACAGCAGCAAAGCACCTTCTGCTCTGAAACTTCTCTGAAGTTCATTCCGCCCTCGGGCTGCCACGATGATGTCCTGTCCAGTTCCTTCCCCCCCCTCCTCCTCGCTTCTCCCTCCCTCCTCCTCGCTCCTCCCCCTCCTCCTTGCTTCTCCCTCCCTCCTTGCTCCTATCCCTCCTCCTCGCTCCCCCTCCTCCTCGCTCCTCCCCTTCATTCTCACTCCTCCCCCCTCCCCCTCGCTCATCCCCCTCCTCCTCACTCCTCCCTCCCTCCTTGCTCCTCCCCCTCACTCCTCCCTCCCTCCTTGCTCCTCCCCCTCCTCTCCTAGCCCCTCCCTGTGGGCTGGGGATTTGTCTATTTTGCTCGCTGACACTTCCCAAGCACCTAGAACAGGGCCTGGCACCCAGTGGGAGCAGCTGATGTTTTCCAAGCGAGTGAGTCCAGTAACTTTCAAACTGGCAATGGAAAGACCTGAGGCCTTCCCCCACTGGCATTATTTTAAATTTTATAAGCAATGACTGAACATATTAATTTTAAGAAAATCTAATGGTATAAAAATGTATGAAATAAAATGTGAAAATGACCTTTCCCTCCATGAAAGTCACTGTTCTTTCCGCAGAGAATCCCTGTGAATCATTTAGTGTGGTTCCACAGACCAATTTTGGAGCAATTACACAGATATTCTGTGACACTCATCTACTTGTGCCATTACTACACTATCTATGCTTATTATCATAGCTTGATAATACGCCTGGGATGCCAGTTCCCCAACTTGATTCTAATTCATGTTCATGGCTGTCTTAGTTATTCTTGTCCTTCACATTTCTGCTTTCATCATAGAATTAGCCTTTGAATTCCCACTAATGGAAAAAGCTGTTGGCATTTTGGTTGGAATTTTACTGAACCTATAGTTCCATTCGAGGAGAATAAAAATTGTCAAAGTAATGTATTTTAAAATTCATGAATATAATATAATTACCAATTATTTAAGGCATTGAAAAAACATCTCTCTAGAATGTTTTACAGTTTTCTATGTAAATATTATGCCCATCTTACATTTGATATTTTTTATGTTTTTAAAAATATCATTTTTTGGGCCAGGCACAGTGGCTCATGCCTGTAATCCCAGCACTTTGGGAGGCCAAGGCAGGTGGATCATGAGGTCAGGAGTTCAAGACCAGCCTGGCCAATATGGCAAAACCCTGTCTCTACTGAAAATACAAAAATTAGCCAGGTTTGATGGCACATGCATGTAATCCCAGCTACTCTGGAGGCTGAGGCAGGAGAATTGCTTGAACCTGGGAGGTGGAGGTTGTGGTGAGTTGAGATTATGCCACTGCCCTCCAGCCTGGGTGACAGGGCAAGACTCCATCTCAAGAACAAACAAACAAAAAAATCTTTTTTTTTTTTTTGTTTCATTGTCTAATTTTTTATTGATGGTACATGGAATTACAACCAATTTTGGCATATTGGCATTACAATCAGTGACCCTGCCAAATACTTTATTAATTCGAACAGCTTATCTATAGATTAGCCTAGATTCTTGACACCCTCAGCTGTTATTTTAAAATAATTATAGTTTCATTTTCTTCTTCTTTCTAATCCTTACAACTTTTATTTCTTTTTCTTGCCTTATTGCACTGGCTTGCATCTCCAGTGCAATGTTGCCTTGAATTGGTGACAGTAGACATTGTTGCTTCATTCTCATTCTAAGATGAAAGGCTTTCAATATTTCAGCTTTTACTGTGATGTTTGCTCTAGACTTTATTTATTTACTTTTATTATTTTTATTTTTTCGAGATGGAGTTTCACTCTTGTTGCCCAGGCTGGAGTGCAGTGGTGCGATCTTGGCTCACCGCAACCTTTGCCTCCTGGGTTCAAGCAATTCTCCTGCCTCAGCCTCCCAAGTAGCTGGAATTACAGGCATGCACCACCAGGCCCGGCTTGTTTTGTATTTTTAGCAGAGACAGTTTCTCCATGTTGGTCAGGCTGGTCTCAAACTCCTGACCTCAGGGGATCTGACTGCCTCAGCCTCCCAAAGTGCTAGGATTACAGGCATGAGCCACTGCACCCAGCCCTGTTTGTTTATTAAAGACTAAGGAAATTTCTTCTATGCTTTGTTTGCTTCTTTCTTTTCTTCTCTTTTTATTTTATTTTATTTCATTTTTTTATTTTTATTTTTTGCCCTTATTGCCCAGGCTGGAGTGCAGTGGTACGATTTCAGTTCACTGAAACCTCTGCCTCCTGGGTTCAAGCGATTCTCTTGCCTCAACCTCCCAAGTAGCTGGGATTAGAGGCATGCACAACCAAGCCTGGCTAATTTTTGTATTTTTAGTAGAGATGAGGTTTCACCATGTTGGCCAGGTTGCTCTTGAACTCCTGACCTCAGATGATCCACCCACTTCGGCCTCCCAAAGTGCTGGGATTACAAGCATGAGCCTCAACCTCCCGAGTAGCTAGGACTACTGGCATGCACCATCATGCCCAGCAAATTTTTGTACTTTTAGTAGAGACGGGGTTTCGTCATGTTGTTCAGGATGGTCTCGAACTCCTGACCTCAGGTGATCTGCCCACCTTGGCCTCCCAAAGTGCTGAGATTACAGGTGGGAACCACCACGCCCGGCTGGTTCTCAAACTTGGCTGTGTATCAGAATCACCTGGGAAGTTGTAACAGATTGCTAGGCCCACCCCACTTTCCGATTCATTTCCGACAAGGCGGGTGATGCTGATGCTGCTGGTCCAGGAACCACACTTTACCAACCACTATTTTACGTGAAGAAATAGATTTCTAATGCAATAAAAAAGGAGCCTGTAAATGTTTTCATGCATGTGTGCTATTTCTGGGTCTCTGATTCGAAGAGCTCCATGGAAGAGGGCTGTGCCCCTGTCTGTGCCTCCTCCAGCAGCTTCTGTGTTTCCAAGTCTGGACACAGGGTGGTGCCATGTGCCCACAGGTGTCCACCAGACCTTCCAGGTGGTCCTACAGGCCGAGGTGGCCTTGCAGCTTTGTGAGAGAGGGTGTGCATGGTGGTTGGTCTTCCTCCCGCCTTCCAGGGGCATTAGGGGTATGTCCAGGGCAAGCCTGACAGGTATGTGCTGAGTGGCTGAAGAGGGTGAGGGTGAAGATTCAGGTAACAGGACTACTTTTGTCCATCCACAGCCTTGAGCACACCTTCTGATGTTGCCCTGTCCAGGATGGGCCAGGATGGGCCAGGATGAGCCGGGATGAGCCGGGATGGGCCGGGATGGGCCGGGATGGGCCGGGATGGGCCAGGATGGGCCAGGATGGGCCAGGATGGGTCTGGAAGACCCTGAGCCTGGAACTCTGAATGCTCTCCAAGTCTCAGTTTCCCAGCTGTTACATGGGGCCTTAATCTCCATCCATCCTGCATCCCCACTTGGCCACCTTCTCTTTCTCTCTGGGTCACATCATTTTCCTTCTATTAAAGAGCAGACCTGGGGGTGGGGGGAAGAGGGTCTAGGCCTCAGGGTGATGACAGGAGAGGCCATTTTGGGCAGCCTTGCTGTGGGTGGGGGCCTCAGGATCTTTAACCACAGGGTTTGGTTTGAACAAGTGGTTCAAACTGGGGACTAAAAACGAGGCTAGGATAAAGACCAAAGCTCACTGCTGCAGGTGGGGCCCCACAAGCAGAAGCTGTGTGAGTGTGAAATGAGGACAGGTTTGTGCTTGGAAAGGTCAGAAAGGTCGGAAGACTGGTGAGGGGGCAGATGGGAAGAGGTTGAACGCCATGGCCGGCGTGGCCATCTGGGCTTGAGGGAGTGCTGCAAAATCTCTCTCCTGGAGGGCAGTGTCTCCTCCTGGCATCACTGCTCCCACCCCTGCCAGCTCCCTCCTCTCGGCCTTCATCGGGGCATCACCCACCCAAGGCTGGGCTGGCTGGGGGCTTCTTTGGAAGCCTAATGTCCTGCAGCACAGTGGGCCTCTCCACTGCCCACCCACACACACCACCTGCACCCCCCACTCCAGTTAAGCCCAAAAAGGGCAGAGGTGGAGGCCTCCCTCAGGGGCAAGCCTGGGTGGTGGTGCAGCTAGTTCTTATCTGTAAAAGACAAAGCACCATAGGCTGGGAGAGTGATCCTTTGAACAAGCACTCAGCTCCACAGCCTTATGCAGAACTGGACCCCAAAGCTATAATTAAAGGTTCAGGCGGAAGGGATTATTACAGAGGAGGGGCAGAGCCCCCCATGGCCTGAGGCTGGTATCAGGAGCCCAGCACTGCTGAAGATAACATTCAGGACACCCTCCTTCCTCTGGCCTCACAGGACTTGGCTCCTGCTTGAGAAACCACGTCAGGTGAAAACTGGCCAGGGACCTGGAAGGTGGGGTGGAAAGCCTAGAACGTAGTCTCACATTTAGGACAAATGTGGTTTCTGGGGAAGAACAAAAGTAAAATCATGCTCCTAGTGAAATTTGCTCATATCACCAATTTACGATTTCAAAACAAATGGATAGGGGCATGATTGTCTATAGTGAGGGTGGTGACCACAGCCAAGCCTGGAGGTACAGACAATGACCATGGATAAATCTGGGGGCCTAGGTGGGGTCAGATGTCCTACTACTTCTACTGGCTCCTGGGCTTGGACTCAGCTGTGGCCTTTATCATGGTCAATGACAATACTGTGGGTCATTCTGATGGAGAAGTGTAATCCCCACAGTTGTCTCTCATGTCTGACTCGGCTTTGTATCCTCCAAATCCAGCCCAGTTCCCAGCATATAATGGAAACTCCATCCATCCTTATAACAACTCCTCCAGTAATCCATTCACCCACCCACCCATCTGTCCACCCATCCACCCACTCATCCATTCATCCACCCATCCACTCATCCACCCATTCATTCATCCATCCACCCACCCACCCATCTGTCCACCCATCCACCCACTCATCCATCCATCCACCCATCCACTCATCCACCCATTCACTCATCCATCCACTCACCCACCCATGTGTCCATCTATCCATCCACTCATCCATGCATCTATCCATCCACTTATCCACTCATCTCTCCATCCATCCATCCACACATCCATCCACTCATCCCTGCATCCATCCACCCATCCACTCCTCCCACCCACCCGCCCATCCGTCCATCCATCCATGCATCCATCCTCCATGCATCTATCCATCCACCTATCCATACACTCATCCATCAGCCCACCTAACTATCTGTACATCCATCCATCCATGCATCCATTATCCATCCACTCACTCATCTGTCCGTCCATCCACTCACCCATCCACCCATCCATTCATCCACCCACCTATCCATACACTCATCCATCTGTCCACCTCACTATCTGTCCATTCATCCATCCATCCATCCATGCATCCATCCTTCCATGCATCCATCATCCATCCACTCACTCATCTGTTTGTCCATCCACTCACCCATCCACCCATCCATTCATGCATCCACCCATCCATTCATCCATCTACCTATCCATACACTCATCCATCTGCCCACTTAACTATCTGTGCCTTCATCCATCCATCCATGCATCCATCATCCATCCACTCACTCATCTGTCGTCCATCCACTCACCCATCCACCCATCCATTCATCCATCCACCCATCCATATATCCATATGCCCATCTGTCCATCCATCCATGCAACATTGACTGAAAAATCTGCTAAACCAGACACTGCTCCAGGCTCTAAAGATTCGGTGGTGAACACAACAGAGTCTCTGCCCTCATGGGACTTATATTCCAGCTTCAAAAGCAGACAGTAAACAAGATGTATCTGAGGAGATGTCATTTGAGCAAAGCCTAAATGATCTAAAGAAACAAGTAAAATCATGAGGGAAAGGCTGTCCAGACAAAGGCACCAGTGAAGGGTGGGAGTGCGCTGTGTCTGGGATGTGTTTGGAGTATAATCCTGAAAGACACACTCCTGAGTCTTGAAATCCTGAAAGATCAAAATCCCTGAAGTGTAAAATCTCTAAAATTCCAAAAATCACAATCACAGGAATCACAGAAATTTTTAAAAAGCAGTGCCACCTAGAAAATGAATTTGAATGTATTCTCCAAGGAAAGCCATGTCCTAAAAGAAAAAAAAAAGCAAAAAAAAAAAAAAAAAAAAAAAAAGCAGCTATTCATTGTGATGCAAGACTTCAGACTATAGTTAATGGGGTCATGGAAGCTTGCCAGCTCTTACAGAATAGCTCTGCATAGTTGCCCATAATCTACTCCTGCAATATGGCTTATGTAGAAAATTCAACATATGGCCTTTTCAAATTGAATTTTCTGTATAGTTTTTTTTTTAGCTTTTTTCATCATCATAAATTGTCAGCATTTTTTTTTACAGTTCACGGTGCTGATTTTATCCTTGCATCATTTCAATACTGAAAATGTAAATTGTTTTAGTGACTCATACAGTGTTCTAATTTGTTTTAGGCATTTTTTGTAAAACTGACTCCACAAAAGTGCATTACCACAATGTTGACTGTGTGTGTACATAAAAATGGGAAATTTCGGCTGGGCGTGGTGGCTCAAGCCTGTAATCCCAGCACTCTGAGAGGCTGAGGCAGGTGGATAACTTGAGCTCAGGAATTCAAGACCAACCTGGGCAACACAGTGAGACCTCATGTCTACTAAAAATAAAAAAACTCAGCTCTTTTGGCCGGGCGCGGTGGCTCAAGCCTGTAATCCCAGCACTTTGGGAGGCCGAGACGGGCGGATCACGAGGTCAGGAGATCGAGACCATCCTGGCTAACATGGTGAAACCCCGTCTCTACTAAAAATACAAAAAACTAGCCGGGCGACGTGGCGGGCGCCTGTAGTCCCAGCTACTTGGGAGGCTGAGGCAGGAGAATGGCGTGAACCCGGGAGGCGGAGCTTGCAGTGAGCTGAGATCCGGCCACTGCACTCCAGCCTGGGCGGCAGAGCGAGACTCCGTCTCAAAAAAAAAAAAAAAAAAAAAAAAAAAAAAAAAAAAACTTAGGGCCAGGCGCAGTGGCTCAAGCCTGTAATCCCAGCACTTTGGGAGGCCGAGACGGGCGGATCACGAGGTCAGGAGATCGAGACCATCCTGGCCAACACGGTGAAACCCCATCTCTACTAAAAATACAAAATATTAGCCGGGCGTGGTGGCGGCCGCCTGTAGTCCCAGCTACTCGGGAGGCTGAGGCAGGAGAATGGGGTAAACCCGGGAGGCGGAGCTTGCAGTGAGCTGAGATCCGGCCACTGCACTCCAGCCTGGGCCACAGAGTGAGAATCCGTCTCAAAAAAAAAAAAAAAAGGGAAATTTCCTCAATAAATGAAGAGATGTCCTTTTTGTACATCTGCATTTGTGAAAAATTTCTCTAGACCTCGTTTTTTTTGGCAACTGCATATGTGGTGGTGATCTGTTGCGATTCTTAATTGAGCCCGTCAGAAGACGTAGGTTGTTCATCCTGGCTTTTCGGAAGACTGCAGTTATGAAGCTGGGCGCACGCAATTCCCACCTAAGTGATAGGTGTTCACGCAGTTCACGCATTTCCTCTGTCAACATTTTTTTTTTTTTCATCTGCGCATAACTGTAGTTGGTATGACTGTTTACACTTGCAGAAACATGGATGTGTTTGGACATTATTGTCTATTTTATCGTGTAAAGTGGCCTATGATGTGTTCTGTCATGATTTTACGTTTCTCAAATAAATTCCCTTTAAAAATGTAAATAAATGGCTGGGCATGGTGGCTCATGCCTGTAATCCCAGCACTTTGGGAGGCTGAGGCTGGCAGATCACCTGAATTCGGGAGTTTGAGACCAGCCTAACCAACATGGAGAAACCCCGTCTCTACTAAAAATACAAAAGTAGCCGGGTGTGGTGGTGCATGCCTGTAATCCCAGCTACTCAGAGGGCTGAGGCAGGAGAATTGTTTGAACCCAGGAGGCAGAAGTTGCAGTGAGCCGAGATGGTGCCGTTGTACTCCAGCCTGGGCAACAAGAGCGAAACTCCGTCTCAAAAAAAAGAAAAGAAAAGAAAAGAAAAGTACATAAATATCCTTTAAAGAATTTTAAAATTTTTTCCAGAATTATATTTTCAGAATTTTGATTTTTTGGGATTTCAGCATTCAGGATTGTGTCTCTCTGGGCTGTGATCAGCTCATGTCTGGGATGAGGTAGGAGCCTTGGTGGGGTGCAGGGAGATCAGATGAGGGGTAGGAGCAGGACCAGCAAGGCAGGCGGTGGTCAGAGCACTCAGGCCTTGGTGGTGAGTGAAGCCTGTTGGAGGATACTGAGCAGCGGCAGCAACAAGACCGGATTGTTCTAGAAGACTGTCTGGGCTGCTGTGTGGAGGACATGTTTGAGACCGGACTTAGGGAGGGTGGGGAGTCAGTGGGCTCAATGTGCACGTGAATGCCTGAGGGAAATGGAGGCTCACACTAAGATATTTGGCCTGAGCAGCTGAGGGGGGCTGCAGAAGGTTGAAGGGGGCACCACAGGGCCTTGGGAACTTGACCATGAGGTGGGTATAAAGGCTAGTGGTCAACAGATCCCAGCGATTGTGACTGACAAGCAACAGCTGGGCTGTCAGGCCATCTGGACCAGGGCCAAATGAGGTCTGGAGAGGGTGGGTGGAAAGACCGAGAGTGGTCTGGGGCCATGAGGTCAGGCTGAGGCCTGGACGAGGTGAAAAAAACCAGGAGCTCAGAGACCAGCAACCAAAGAGAAAAAGTCTGGAGAAGATACCAGAGAACTGTTCTTTGCATGTGGTGGAAGGGAGGCCTCGGGGGCGCAGGGCACAGGATGCCTGGGGCAGTGTGCACAGACTCTCCCGGGGGTGGGGTTGGGAGTTTGCACTGAGGGAAGGTGTGGGTGAAACTGTCTCCCAGAGAGCAGGAAAACAATTTTATTAGTAAGTGTTTGCTGCGGGAAGGAATGAACCACTCATTATCTGCAGAAGAGGCTGGGAGACTGGGCCAGAGCCCAACTAACCCAGCACATCTGTCCCTGGGCGCCTTGACCTACCTGTGCGCCCCAAGGGAAGGAACCTGGGGTCGGACAGAACCCCCTGCCCACAGCCAGCACTCAGAAACTGCTGAACTCCTTCCCACCAGGTAGCCCGGCATTCTCAGAGGAACAGAGGCTGCCTCCTCAGACATCATGAGGTGACCTGAGTGCAGCTGAGCTCCCAACTCTGGGTCACTCTGTGGTAACGCATCACGCAAGAATGTTCAGCAGCTCACCCAGGAATCCCAAAATTTGAGAATCTGAAAATAGCTCTACATAGTACTGCATGGCTGGCACCTCAGATATTTAGGGCTTCAAAAGTATGTCACTTTTCCCCCTAGCATTCTCTTCTTTTTTTTTTTAGACGGAGTCTCGCTCTGTCGCCCAGGCTGGAGTGCAGTGGTGCAACCTCCGCCTCTCAGGTTCAAGTGATTCTCTGGCCTCAGCCTCCCAAGCAGCTGGAACTGCAGGCGTGAGCCACTGTGCCCAGCTAATTTTTTGTATTTTTATTAGAGATGGGGTTTCACCGTGTTAGCCAGGATGGTCTCAATCTCCTGACCTCGTGATCCGCCCGCCTCGGCTTCCCAAAGTGCTGGGATTACAGGTGTGAGCCACCGTGCCCGGCTCCCGCTTGCATTCTCAAATCTGACTTCCTGGCCCTGCTCCTTTGTGGAGGTCATTTTTCACATTTTTTTTTTTTAATTAAAAAAAAAATTTTTTTTTTGAGACAGAGTCTCCCTTTGTAGCCCAGGCTGGAGTGCAGTGGCGTGATCTTGGTTCACTGCAAGCTCCACCTTCTGGGTTCACACCATTCTCCTGCCTCAGCCTCCCGAGTAGCTGGGACTACAGGCACCTGCCACCACGCCCAGCTAAACTTTTGTACTTTTAGTAGAGACGGGGTTTCACTGTGTTAGCCAGGATGGTCTCGATCTCCTGACCTCGTGATCCACCTGCTTTGGCCTCCCAAACATTTTTCACATTTTTCACAAAGAAATGAAAGCCCTTTCCAGAGGGGTCACAGCTCCCCACACTGCGACTGCTTTACTTGATGTCACATCAGGGAGTGCCAGGCTGGGGCTGCTGGTCTGAGGCTGGTTCTCCCCAGTTCCAAGCAGGCGTCCTTTCTACCAAGCCCTGTGACAGGAGGGGACAGCTGCAGCTCCCCCTTCAGCTATAAAAAGCCCCAACACCTAAGCAAGCCGAGGATATGCCGAGAGGACACGCCAGGGAAACCCAGCTGGGACTCAGGAAGGACCTTGACCCCAGAACCATTCTGAGGCTGCCTGCTGCCCTCAGGCTGCTCCAAGCCCCGCTGAGGCGTTGGACAGTTCCGAAGGCCCACATCTCTCCAAGCCGGCCAAAACACCCACCTCTGACCTCAAGTGACCTCCAAGGTAGCAGCAAGCTGTCTTGAGAACTCAGCCCATTCCCTGGGTTTTGGGGTGACACAGAACTCCAGGATGGAAAAAGGGAGACGTGACCATAGCCCTGGGGCTCAGCCATGACTGACAGTGTCTGAACGCCAGGAAAGGGGTCTTTGCAGCCATCACCTGCAGACCAGGCTTCCAAATGGGCAGCAGAGTCAACAGTGGGGAGGGGGCTCCCAGTTCTGAGGCTCTGCTCACTGGCCAGAGATGGGTGCTAGGCTGAGCCCAGAGGTTTGGTGGATCCATTAACTTCATCCCCTTACACAGGAAGAGGAGGGCTGCTTTGAGGGTCAGATGAGAGCACAGGTGAAAACTAAAACCTAAGTCAACCATTTCCACTCTTGGAGTACAAATGTCTGTTTTCAGCAGAAATAAATCAAGGTCAAGAAAGTCATTTGCCCAAGGTCGTACAGCTAAGACCTGAACCTAGACTAAGGTTCTCATTCTAGCCCAGATTTGCTCTTAAACCTCTGGGGCTAAAGTCAAAAGTTAAGAACTGGTCTCCAACCTGGCATCTGATTCAGCTTCCGGAAATGGTGGGAGGACTGGGCCCAGGCTGATTTGGAGAAAACTGAGGGTGAAATGTGGCTGGTGCCTCCGAACCTGGCCACTGGAGAACAGAGGGCTCCAGATGGGGTCTCTTTGCACACGCAGAGCACGGGGAATCTGACCTCTTCCCAGCCCTCTGAACGGGACTGCCATTGAGAGAAAGGGCCGTGTACTTGTTTGCCTGCGACTTAAAATGTTGGTTGTTTCTGCTGTTCTGTACACACTCTGACATGCACAGCCACAGGTAACCAGGAGCGTGCACATCATGTCTGAGACTGGTCTGCCCAGCGTGAACTGTGGCCTTGCTACAAGGCACACGCAGCCAGGCAGTTTCTTGGCCAGACCGATTGGACTGCAACAGGCAGCCCACTCCAAGGCTCCTGGTTTCTGAGGTCGTCCTCCCGGATGAGGGCCAGAGGCTGCCAGACGTGTTGATGACAGTGGTTACTCACTGCTCACAACTACACACAAGTTTGAAGGCAGATGGCGATCACATGGCTAGGGGAGGGGGGCGAGGGGCAGTCTGTCTCCCAAATCCCAAACTGTGGGACCTGAGGGACAGAGGGCAGGCAGGCAACCTCCCTTATTGGCCCAGGCCTGACTCCCCTACCAGCTTAGTGGGCTCGTGGGTACTTTCCTCCATCAGGAGCAGGCCGTGGGGCTCTCACTCATATTCATCAGCTTCCTGGTTCCTGGAGGCTGGGTCTCACCTGCCTGGAGAGCTACAAGAGCTCCATGCTGTCACTGCAGGCACAGGACTGAAAGATCGCATTAAACCGTCTTTCCACCTAATGTTCACTTTGTGATTCTTTGTGCATGTGCACCTCCACTCCCAGATGAGGCACCTCAAGGTGGTTTCCTTTACACGCCCAGTCCCAGAGATGGCTCATGTCAGCACTGGGGCACACTGGGTCACAGACGCTGGTGGCTATTTGATTGATGAGTGGTGACAAGGATGCGGATGGATGCCTGGGTTAGGGCAGGTACCTGAGAGGGCTGGAGAAGGGAGTGGATACCCCTGGGTCTCTCTTGACTAACAATAAAGACAGGCTTCCTCGGTAGCCCTTGGTGCTGGCTTCTGCACAGTCTACAGTCTACTGTAGGTGCAGGGAGGAGAAGGTCCGAGGCTACCCCCACCACGTCTTCCCAAGGTTCCAACTCATGCTTTTTAACCTCCAGGCACAGGCTTGGCCTGGAAGCTAAGCCCGAGAAAACAGAGCCACGAGAAGAACAAAGCAGAGGTGTTTATTGTAGGAACATTCTCAAACCACAATGGAAAAGATGTCCGTACAAGTGGATGGGGATGGAGATCAACCTCGGAGTACACGGACTTTAGGGGAATTCCTGCCTCATGCGTTCTCTCTCTCCCTTATCACCTAAGACCCAGAGACCCCCACCCACTGCAGGAGAGACCCACGAAGAAGCCTTCTCCCTGTGGCCTGGCCCCCATCAGGGACAGTCCTGTTTTTAGAGCAAGAACAGTCTGTACTTCAGACAGGATCCCAACCCCCACCCAAATTCAATGTCGACCGTCTGAGCAGCCAGCTTCGTCGGCTGCAAACGCCTCTCTCAGGTGGTCAAAGGAGACACGACAGGGAACCAGGGGGCCCTAGGTGAGGATGTCATGGGCCTGGTGCTCCACCAGCATCTCCATGCTCTTCACATCTGTGCACCAGAACTCCAGGCGGTCCTTCATTCCCTTGATCTGAAATCAGATCCGGACACAAGGGGCATTAAGACACACAGGAGTCACAGGCCAAGTGGCCGCCACAGCACCTGATGGGGCGGCTCTGCATCTCCAGCTGACTCTCTAGGGCAGCTCTAATAAAGAGGACGTCTGAGCTGGGGGAGTGTGACAGGACTTCCCGGGTTAATTCTTATCACAAGGACATTAGAAAAAACTTGCATGAAAGAAAGCAGACAAGAATAGAGGAAATCCACAGGATTACGTTTCCAGCAAATGTAAGATGGACGTGAGCTCAAATCACAGAACCAGGAAGGTATTTGATCAGAGTACCGCTCTTAAGATTAAGAAGCACCATCAGCATAACTAGCACTATTGTAATAATAAGCTTTTAAATGCAGGGTTCAAATCCCAGGCTTGCATTAAATTAACCTCTTAGAAAAACCCAACAGCAGTAATTCATTCTCCAAAACCTCTTGTCTAATGCTGCTTTCTTCCCATATGGCTCCCATCCAAATGAAACTAAGACAGTATAGATACAACCCCCCAAAACCCAGAGGTGAATAATGGTTTTCAAACACAACACCTGCTGCAAATCCAACACTCGGGGCTGCACCCAGGTCATGTGGACGCGTCTGTCCACCTCGTCTATACTGCCTTTCACCAGCCCCACCGAAAGGGCCTTCATCACCAGGAGCTCCACCTGTGCAGAGACGGAGGCTTGTGTAAGACAGGATAAGCCTGACACACCCCCAGGGACCCAGATGGCTTCTCCCGTCGTTTTTTACTGTCTAGGGAGCACAGCGCTCACACAAGAGCCTTGACTCCTCCACGTGGCAGCTTTGCTGCTCTAACACCCTGAGCCTAGGGACCATACCTCATTCACTGTGATTTTAGCACTTTTGGCAATTTCTTCAAAAGTAAGTTGTCTGTGATTGGCAGGTCGTGTGAAAGTCATCTGGAAAAAATTTTATTAACTATTTAAAACTATTTTTCCTAATAAAAATAGAGAACTGATAAGAATGTTTTGTCAATATTGGTTCTTAAAATAGAGATCTTATTAGTACCCCATATACTAAAAAGTTCCCTAATATTAGACTTATATCTTGTTAAGAACAAGCTTTCAATGCTTAGATAAGAAGGACAACAGCAAAATGCCTTACAGGAATTTTTGACAGTAGCCATTATTCAATCCCTGAACAAGTACTTGAGGCCACAATTTGGCCTCAAACCACAGGGTTGACCATGGCAAACCAGAAATGTAAGGGCCACTTCCTCAAGAAGCTTAAGTTCTAGTGGGGAAAGACAGATGTGTGTGTCAACAGGAAGCGACATGCAACGAGGAGGCAACTGCATCATGGTGAGAGGAGCAGTTACTTCATCTCAGTTCAGATGGTCAGGGAAGGCCTCAGCGGGGTGGCAGTGGGGTGGGAGGGTGTTGTCTGAGCTAAGACCCCAATAGAAACGTAAAAAAGCAAGTGGTGGCAAAGGAAAAGGAAGGTGGTGAAGAGACTGACGCCCAGCTGAAGCAGCACCACTCAAAGCGCAAACCGCTCAGGACAGGCTTGGCGAGTGCAGCGCCCCCACCTGACCAAAATCGGAAACCACAGACAAAGTGGCTCCCGGGTGTCTGCTTACCTCCATGAGGCACAACAACTGAATTTTCCTCAGAAGCTGGGCTTCGTTAGCTGCTAAATCAGGCTGTAAAGTACAGAAAGACAGAACAATGTCTTCCATGTTTGTGCTTATCAGTTACCTAACTGGGGCTCTGGAATTCGCTAACAGTAGACCGAACAAAAAGCAGCTGAGCAGATCCAAACATCTCACACTGCAGACTGCTGAAGCTCATCCACATCTTCTTCATTCTTCTTAGGAAATCTAACTGGGACACTTTGTCAAGGCAAGGAATTTACAAGGTAAGATCTGTATTAATGCTACAAACACCATTAGGCAAGGCCACAGGGTACCGGCATTTCGAGAAGACTCTCCTGGTCAAGGTGCTGTCGGGAAGGACACACCCAACAGCCCAGGAGGCTTCCCTCAGGGGCTGCTGCCTGCTCAGTGCCAGGGGAGTCCCTCTGAGGAAAAGCTTCCTTAATTTCTAGAGACTTGTTCCAAATCAAAAGAGCAAGTTATATATTTATAATGAAAAATATCATTGTCATGAGAAGCAGAATACACCCTTCTGCAAGACGTGCAGCATCTCTTCCTATAGATCAAAACGTTACTTAAACCAAGGAGACTTGTTTTTTAAATTCAAATAGCAACTCATATCCTGACACAGGCAGCCCCGCTAGGGACGCCTCAAGCACTGGACAGGCCAAGCTCTGTAGAAAGGGCACTCCCTGTCCAGACAGGCTTTGCTGCCTGAACAGATGCTGCCAACATACATCTACGAATTTTTTTCCTTGAAATTGCTGTAACTAGCCATCTTCCTTTCTGAGTGGCAAATTTTTTTGAGACATCAGTAAATAACCAGACCACAGTTAGGTCTGGCTGCATCTGTGCTTTCTGCCTCTTCACAGTGCCCTCATCTATATCCACCCTGCTCCACTATGCAGGAATTTTACACGTTTATGTTAAACTGAGAAAACTGAAAGTTTCAGAAAAATACAAAAATAACAACCATAATTCCTACCACAGTTAACGTTTTATTAATATTTACTTCTAATAATCTCATTAAAAAAGAACATACCTTACCATTAAAGCTCAAGTCCTTCTTAAGCACCTTTCCCCAACTCCCACTTTCCAGAGGCACCTTCACCCAGTGCCCCCCTCCCCTCGCACTGAGGTGAACTGGCTGTTCTCCCTGCACAGACCTCTCCTCCTGTGCCCACCGCTCTCCCCATTCCTGCACCCACCACTCTCCCCATCCCTGCACCCACTGCTCTCCCCCTGCACCCACCTCTCTTCCCCTCCCTGCACCCACCCCTTTTCCCCTCTCTGCACCCACTGCTCTCCCCTCCCAGCACCCACCTCTCCCCCCCTGCACCCACCTCTCTTCCCCTCCCTGCACCCACTGCTCCCCCCCACTGCTCTCCCCCTTCCTGCACCCACTGCTCTCCTCCACCCAGTACCTACCTCTCCCCCTCCCTGCACCCAGCGCTCTCCCCCTCCCTGCACCCACTGCTCTCCCCCCTCCCTGCACCCATCACTCTCCTCATGTACCCACTGCTCTCCCCATCCCTGTATCCACTGCTCTCCCCCTCCCTATACCCACCGCTCTCCCGGTCTCTGCACCAGGCACTTGTTCCTCCTTCATTCCACGCTCTCTCCCACCCACTCATGTTAGCCTCACACATTCCTCCTTCAGTTCAGCAAAGATACTAACATTTTCCTTTTCCTCCGCTGAGTGCACTCTTCCCACACCTCTTCACTCATTCCTAAGGTCACACAGACCTTAGGTCACTATGACTTCTAGGCCTTCTGTGAGACCCTCTCCATCCAGCACAGATGCAGGGCCCACATTCGATTCTGTTTTCTCAGAACACCCTCACTCTTTGTCTGCAGCACTAAAACTGCAGCTAACCGACCACTTAACTCTCTGGGTCTTAGCCTATCTCAGTCTCCTCTGTGCCCAGTTCCTTCCTGTGTGCCTAGGGAAGACGCTGAATGAACATCGGTTGTATGAGTGAGTAGATACACAGGGGAAGAACGGCTGGGGCATCGTCGGAGCCATACCTGCTGGCCCCAGGCAGTCTTCAGAGTCTGGAACCTCTCTACGTTGCCACTGTTGAAGGCATAGAGGGTGTCAATCAGCCACTGCCGGTCAGTGTTCCGCAGGGACTCCAGCACGGGGTGCATGAGCTGTGGGGATGGAGACGGTCAGCACGGAGTGCATGAGCTGTGGGGATGGAGACGGTCAGCACGGGGTGCATGAGCTGTGGGGATGGAGACGGTCAGCACGGGGTGCATGAGCTGTGGGGATGTGGACGGTCAGCACGGGGTGCATGAGCTGTGGGGATGGGGACGGTCAGCACGGGGTGCATGAGCTGTGGGGATGGAGACGGTCAGCACGGGGTGCATGAGCTGTGGGGATGGAGACGGTCAGCACGGGGTGCATGAGCTGTGGGGATGTGGACGGTCAGCACGGGGTGCATGAGCTGTGGGGATGTGGACGGTCAGCACGGGGTGCATGAGCTGTGGGGATGTGGACGGTCAGCACGGGGTGCATGAGCTGTGGGGATGTGGACGGTCAGCACGGGGTGCATGAGCTGTGGGGATGTGGACGGTCAGCACGGGTGCATGAGCTGTGGGGATGTGGACGGTCAGCACAGGGTGCATGAGCTGTGGGGATGGAGACAGTCAGCGGGCAACACTTCAGTCTCCCTTTCGTTAAGGAAGCTGAGCCCAGGGTCAACTTACGAGTTCTCCAAAGTTAAACACTCCCTCGCCGAGAAGCCCTGCTAGCCCCAGCGTGAAGGCTCTCTCCTGCTGCTCAGACACTACGGTAGCAACACAGGCCCATTTACAATCCAGTCACAATAATCAGTCCTGTTTAGCTTTAAAAATCTCATATAACAAAAAAGTAAAAAAACATTGTTTGTAATGGTTGTATTACAAAGCCTTGACATTAGTCACATCTTCTGAAGTACTGGTTTGACTTAGATTACACCAAGAACCATACATACATGGGTTTTTTGGGACGAGCATTCATTTTTTTCCTAAATATATGTGAATCTATTCATATTTTCAGCTGTGCCACCTCCAAGAAGTGCCTTAAATCTCTTATCTGCTATGGCAGAATACTACCTCTTATTTAAGTTACCTAACCTAGCTTCTTTTCAGACTAGAATTAACTTACTTTCTGTTCCTAGACAGCAAGTCTATTATTCTCCTGACCACCTTAGTTCCTTTTCTGATATATTTTTCTTGACATACAGTAATAAAAACTGCATCAACACTGTTAGGAGTTGCTGGTCTCCTTAGCTTCAACAGTGTTTTTTTTTTTTTTTTTCCGAGACGGAGTCTCGCTCTGTCACCCAGGCTGGAGTGCAGTGGCCGGATCTCAGCTCACTACAAGCTCCGCCTCCCGGGTTTATGCCATTCTCCTGCCTCAGCCTCCCGAGTAGCTGGGACTACAGGCGCCCGCCACCTCGCCCAGCTAGTTTTTTTTGTATTTTTTAGTAGAGACGGGGTTTCACCGAGTTAGTCAGGATGGTCTCGATCTCCTGACCTCGTGATCCGCCCACCTCAGCCTCCCAAAGTGCTGGCATTACAGGCTTGAGCCACCGCGCCCGGCCTTCGACAGTGTTTTGTGAGAAACATCTAAAATATGCTGAAAATTTCTTTTCTGAACATATATTCCTTACACTTTCCCCAAAACTCACTGGTCATTTTCTTTTCACTCTCAAACCCTTGAAAGATTTAATTTGTCCCCATGGGTCTGGAATTGCAGTTTTCAGAACAAGGGTCTCAGCTACAGGGATTCCAAGGGTCTCAGCTACAGGGA
Organism: Rhinopithecus roxellana; assembly: GCF_007565055.1. Classification (NCBI taxonomy): domain Eukaryota; kingdom Metazoa; phylum Chordata; class Mammalia; order Primates; family Cercopithecidae; genus Rhinopithecus; species Rhinopithecus roxellana. Next base: position 14,120,860 of record NC_044563.1, on the reverse strand, counting down.
TTCCAAGCATCCTTTATTCTGCAGCAGAAGGGTAGGCGGGGTGGGTTCAGCAGGTATTTACATCATGGTGCTTCCTACAAAAACCTGTGATTTAGGTAACAATAAGGAACTGGAGAAGGAACAGTAAAAGAGCTAGGAGGAAAGCCTCATTTTCATGTAAATTAAATGCTGGAGACAAATACAATGTAGAAACTAAAGTTTATACAAATCTTCCCATTTTTTCTTCAAAACAGGATGAATCCATCTGAGTAATTTTTTTTTTTTTTTGGTGAGATGGGGTCTCACTCGGTCACCCAGGCTGGGGTGCAGTGGTGCAATCTTGGCTCACTGCAACCTCCACCTCCCGAATTCAAGAGATTCTCTGTCTCAGCCTCCCAAGTAACCGGGATTACAGGCACCCACCATCACACCTGGCTAGCATTTTCAGTAGAGACAGGGTTTCACCACATTGGCCAGGCTGGTCTTGAACTCTTGACGTCAGGTGATCCGCCCTGCTTCAGCCTCCCAAAAGTGCTGGGATTACAGGTGCGAGCCACCACGCCCAGCCCTGCTTAGTAATTTCTGAGAACTGTCACCTCAAGCGCCTCACAGATGCTAAGTTTGGAGAATACGCTCCTGTGTGACATGGACTTTAATGGCCTAGGTTACCTGGTAGATCCTTGATGTCAACACAGCCCAAAAACCGCAGAGCATCTTTGTAGTAGGACGCGTGGTTTCCGACTGTTTGATAGTATTTACTGGAGAGATCATAGAAACGACTGTGAACCGACGTCACACCAGGAAGGTTGTTGAGCATTTCTTCAACATCTTCAATTGTTTCCTACACACGGGAAGCAAAATCATCTCTCTTTTTAAGTTAAAAGTTTATTTATTTCATTTTTTTAGGGTCAGGGTCTCACTCTGTTGCCTAGGGTGGTCTTGAACTCCTGGCCTCAAGCGATCCTCCCACCTCAGCCTCTGCAGTAGCTGAGATTACAGGTTCACTGTGCTTGGCGAAGATTTTTAAAGTAATATGTTGTGAGATGAAAAGCACAAACCACAAAGGCAAAGACTGATGAATGTGACTACGTTAACATGGAAAACTTAATCTAAAACAAGAAAAAAGCACAAAGACAAGCTATAGAGACTGGGAAGCAATATTTACAACATGTATAACCCACCAGCAATTATGACCAAGGAAATATAAAAACGCTTACAAATCAGTCAGGAGACAGCAACACAGTATAAAAATGGGCAAAAGACATTAACAGGCAATTGACAGATCTGGAGACACTAACAGAGTGGCTGATAAACCACTAGTAATTGTGAAATTTCACTTCTATTAGATCAGCCAGAGGTACAGCCTGAAACTATCAGGTGTTGAGGATATGGAGCTTCCAGAGTGCTCGCACAGTGCTGAGGGAGCATATATCTGGGAAAGGCAGAGATGCATACAGCTTGTATCTGTAGTCTCTAGGCATATATCCTGGTGAGATTCTGCCCACATACACAAGGGACCACACACAGAAATACTTATAGCAGTATTGTTTGTGATAGTGAAAAAAACAACCTAAATCTCTTTTTTTTTTTTCTGAGATGGAGTCTTGCTCTGTTGCCCAAGCTGGAGGGCAGTGGTGCAATCTTGGCTCACTGCAACCTCTGCCTCCCAGGTTCAAGCAGTTTGCTGCCTCAGCCTCCCAAGAGGCTGGGATTACAGGCACCCACCACCACGCCTGGTTAATTTTTAGTGGACAGGTGTTTTTAGTGGACAGGGTGTTACCATCTTGGCTGGGCTGGTCTTGAACTCCTGACCTCGCGATCCACCTGCCTCAGACTCCCAGAGTGCTGGGATTACAGGTGTGAGCACCACATCCGGCCCTAACTCTCTTCAATAGGAGACAGGATACGTATGTTGTGAAACACTTATACAGTGAAATACTGTACAGGAGTAAACGCACACTGGTTACACATATCCACAGGACTCTGGAACCCAGTACTAAGCCAATGTTAAAACACTTGAGTTACACACCCCTATTTAATGAAGCACGAGGAAATGCATGGGCATGAGAGGGAGCCTGGCTGGGGGAGAAGAGTGGTCTGAAGGGTACTGGGGCCCTGACTGTGGCTTCGTTCCTTCCTGAGCTGGCTGGGGCACATGGACGTCTATTACAGCATTGTGGACTGTGACTTACAGCTTCCAGTGTGTCTTAAAATATTTCAAAATAAAATGCACTAAGTATGCACATGGGTGAGGACTGAGAAACAATAAACAATAAAAAGTATCTTTTCAGGGCAATGAGGACAGGAACACTTTTAACCTAACCCCAGTATTTTCTTTAACATTATGGTTAGCAAACAAACACAAACACACACAGGCACTGGTTAAACAAGGTGGACCCACCACATGTCGGTTTCACTGCCATTCACATCCATACCTGTCTCCCAAACTGCACGAAAACATAATTGAACATAAGAAAGACATGAAAATACACAGGATACTTCAGCAACATTTAGGAGGCAGAAGGAAGATGGAGGAATAGCACATGACGTGCCAGTGGTGTGTAGGTTAACCTTGGTCAGGGAGAACCAATGTGCTTTGGGCTGACTGAGGCCGTTGGAGTCATTGTTAGACGGATGTGCTGTGGTCACACAGGGGAGTGCTCTTTTGTTTAAGGGCAGCAGGCATTATATCAGCAACTTACTCTTAAGTGGTTTTGGAAAAAAGCTACAGACACACACAAAGGCAAAAGTAGTAAAAGGTTAGCAATGGGAGGCTGAAAACAGAGGGATCACTTGAGGTCAGGAGTTTGAGACCAGCCTGGTCAACATGGTGAAACCCTGTCTCTACTAAAAATACAAAAAAATTAGCCAGGCGTGGTGGCGGTGCCTGTAATCCCAGCTACTCAGGAGGCTGAGGCAGGAGAATCGCTTGAACCCGGGAGGCGGAGGTTGCAATGAGCTGAGATCGCGCCACTGCACTCCAGCCTGGGTAACAGAGCGAGACTCCATCTCAAAAAAAAAAAAAAAAAAGGTTTGCAGTGGGGATCTGGGTTGGGGTATAGGAGTTCTTTGTGTTATTTTTGCAACTTTTCTCTAATATAAAAATGTTTTAAAATAAATAGTAAAGAACAAAAATAGGTTATTTTTTTCCTACAGTTTTAAATAATTTTAATCCAAAGAGAAATCTGTATATGGTGAGCTCACCTTTGTAACCTGTAGGTCCCCGATGTTTAATTTTAGAGCTCCAATTGCTGTTTTACACAGGATCACTGCCTCATCACTACTTTTCACCTAAGACATCAAAAACAAAAACAAGAAACCTCAGAACGTGGGCAGCTGACTAACAAAGGAAGCCAGCTACTTGCACAGTAACGCAACCTTGATGACTAGAGACCGTGTGGTCTCTAAAGGTCTGGACGGTGAGCATGGACACAAACTGTAAGTCATCCATACCCTAAAAGGTATTGCTCACATCTCACATTTACCTTCTCACGAGTCTTTTCCAGGAAAGTAAGAGCCACATTAGGATCTGCAAACGAAAGAACAGTCAGAAGGACCATCAACAGACTGGTTTCTACCAACCAAGACATCTCTAGGTAGGATAATCTTTAGGTTTTGACCAGAAAGTATAATAAAAATATAATATTTGATACAGAAAGCACAAAAGTTCAGTTAACTTATATTTCAAGATAATTTTAACTACCATTTCGATCTGCTCCTTTATAAAACAAAGTAAGACTTACCAGTCATCTGTCTAACTACATGAAGAATGATTTCTACCAGGGACAAAGGATTCACCCTGAAATGAAAACCACCAGTCTTTGAGTACCAATGAATATTAAAGTACTCATTTGCAAAGTAAAAAAGGGATGAAAGGGTTTTACCTGTGTTCAAATTCACTGATAAAGTTTTCATAAAGCTGTGAAACCAAAACATGGAGAGAAATTATAGGATGTCAGGGGGGAGGGGGGAGGGATTGCATTGGGGAGTTATACATGATATAAATGATGAATTGATGGGTGCTGACGAGTTGATGGGTGCAGCACACCAACATGGCACAAATATACATATGTAACAAACCTGCACGTTATGCACATGTACCCTAGAACTTAAAGTATAATAAAAAAATCAAAAAAAAAAAAAAAAAAAAAAAAAGAAATTATAGGAGGTCTTTTATTCTGCAAAATGAAGACCCCAAATACTGATTTTGGTAAAGAAACTGCATCAATGCTATCAAGTTGGGAGTGTGCAAACCACTACGCCCATCACACAGTAAGCAATGCATGTTTGCAGGATGACAGGAGACCATATTGGGGCTTATTTACATTCACGTAAACGATCAACAGATTATTAAGGAACACTAGGTTTCTTCTAGCTTTGGGAATTAGAGTACTGACCTATAAGAACCTCCAGACAAATTCCTATATTCTTTCTTCCAGGTATTGTAAGTTAAACAGACATTAGATTGAAATGCTCCCCCAGTTTTCTCCCTGTGGTTCTGGGCTGTTGGTATTTGGACGCTTTTGAAGACGGCTTGTGCCGCTGTGTGGTCTCCAGCCGACCAGGACAGGTTTACTTGTATCTATCCTGTTTGTTGAAGTAATAAGACCATTGTGGAAGGAAGGTGAAACCCCTAAGTCAGTCTGTTGAAAATCCTACAGCTAGAGGTTCAAGACCTATGTTCAGCAGTTGGACTTAATGCATTTCTTGAGAAAAATAAAATGTACTCTAGAGAATGGAATCGTGATGTCCAACATAAAGGCAGAGTCTGGGCCCAACTCAGACGGGAAGATGGCAGCCTCTGTCTTGTACATTTCCCATCACATGAAGTCAGTAACGTTGTGCGCAGCATAAATAATACCGCAACTAAAAACAAGGACACACAAAAAAAACAGGAAAAACAGGAGGCAGTGACCAAAGTCTTCAAAAAGGAGAGGGAAGTAAAAAAGGGAAAGGAAAGAAAAAGATGTAACAAGCCGGGCATAGTGGCCCACACCTGTAATCCCAGCACTTTGGGAGGCCAAGGCAGGAGGATTATGAGGTCAAGAGATTGAAACCATCCTGGCCAAAATGGTGAAACCCCGTCTCTACTAAAAATACAAAAATTAGCTGGGTGTGGTGGCACGTGCCTTTGGGAGGCTGAGGCAGGAGAATCGCTTGAACCTGGGAGGCGGAGGTTGCTGTGAGCTGAGATCGCACCACTGCATTCCACCCTGGGCAATAAGAGCGAAACTCCATCTCAAAAAAAGAAAAAGAAAAAGAAAAAGATATAATGCAGTATCAGCACCAAGTATGTGGTACTACTTGGTATGTAGAAGCCTCCATTAAGAGACCTGAAGTACGTAGTAGCCTCCATTAAGAGACCTGAATGGAGGCTTCTAATTTGTATCAAAGGAAAACAGAAGCGTTTCGTTTGCATCATTTAACTGAACTGTGAACCCTTGTGCCTCCCATCTTTATCAGAACTGACAGTGAAATAACCTTCTATCAGAAGTTTGCATCTCACTTTTATGGAGTATAATAGAAGTTTTTTGACTTTCAATGCAGTCTTTTTGGAAGAAAATATTTTAAAACGGACAATGGCTTGTCCAATAAGTTACTTGAAATCTTATGTCTATCTTTTGCGTAAACATATTTCAGATAAATTTCAATTAGATTTGAAATACACGTTTTGTTCACCTATTAATGGAATAAACTTTGAAACAAAAAAGAAATGCTCGCTAATCAAACGGCATGGAGTTCCTTCAGATTTTAGAAGGTTAAAGCTAATTGTGCGCCATTTTGAAATTTCTTAGCCACTCAGCACACTTGAGCACTTCCTCAGACTCCACGCTAGGTGCTACAGCACAGAACATGTAAGACAAATGATGGGTCTTCAAGGAGCTCCTGGTCTACTGAAGACAGTCTTTAAACAAATAAATGACAATACAGTGAGTTTAAGTGCAAAAAGAAAGAAAGAGAAAGCACAGAAGTGCATCAGCCAAAGGGAGAAGCTTCAAAGACGGTTACTGCAGAAGTGGCAATACTGAGTTTCAGGGAATGAGCGCAGTTAGAGAGGTGGCCACGTGGTGTCGGAGAGGAAGAAGCTGAGAGAAGAACATTCAGACAGTAACAAACATGTGCAAAAGCACTGAAGAAAAAAATACATTATGTTTCAGGAGTAGTTCTGAGGGACATAGACTAGGAAGCACTGAAGATTGGTCTCTGTCCAGAGTGCAAGGCTGAACCAGAGGACCCACATGATCATTTCTATTTTAGAAACATGCCTGGGGCAGAGAGGACAGCAGGTGAAAGAGACAGAACAGTCAGAGGCTAGTAGTGGCCAAGACAGGAGCGTGAAGGATCAACAGTAATGAGGATGGATGAATACTCTGAGAGAGATTTAAGGGTAACTTGAACCAGACTCACTCAGATGTGGGCTGGTCACAGAGAAGGAGAGCTGACAATAACCCCTGAGCTTATGGCCTGGGTAACTGGGCCCAAAGAGTGCCTAGTGTGGGCACCGTAGGAGAGGGAACTTCCAAATGACCTTAACTTTGGATTAGGAGAGCCTGTAGTTCCTCTGGGATATGAAGGTAGAAGGATGAAAACACCCCTGTAGCAATTACATATTTGAATCAGGCACACAAGAAACAGCCAACTAAATAAAATGGCATTTTTGTCCCGATGCTGTGGCTCACATGGGTAATGCGGCACTTTGGGAGGCCGAGGCAGGTGGATCACTTGAGGACAGGAGTTCAAGACCAGCCTGGCCAACATGGTGAGACACCATCTCTACTAAAACTACACAAATTAGCCAGGTGTGGTAGCACATGCTTGTAATCCCAGCTACCTGGGAGGCTGAAGCATGAGAATGGCTGGAACTGGGGAGACGGAGGTTGCAGTGAGCTGAGTTCTACCACTGCACTCCAGCCTGGGTGACAGGGCGAGACTCCGTCCCTTTGCCCCCCAAAATAAATAAAATGGTGGCCAGGTGGTGGTTCACACCTGTAATCCCAGCACTTTGGGAGGCCGAGGCGGGTGGATCACCTGAGGTTAGGCGTTTGAGACTAGCCTGGCCAACATGGTGAAACCCTGTCTCTACTCAAAATACAAAAATCAGCCAGGCATGGTGTCGGATGTAATCCCAGCTACTCTGGAGGCTGAGGCAGGAGAATCGCTTGAACCAGGGAGGCGGAGGATGTACTGAGCTGAGACTGTGCCACTGCACTCCAGCCTGGGCAACAAGAACGAAACTCCGTCTCAAAAAATAATAATAAATAAATTTTAAAAATGGCATTTTTGCTACAAGAGACTATTTCAAAGATATTTTCCTTATTAGAGGGAAATGTTTGAACTTTCCTGACATCTATTAATCTAAAAAATTACCTTAAAAAAGAAGCCCACTAAGTCCAGAAAGTCAAAATTACTTCTGGTGACTACAAATTCACGAATACTAAAAATTCATAAATACTATCCATTTTACACTTATGCTGACTGGATCCCAACAATTTTTAAAGGTTTATTCTGTCCATGGGAAAAATAAACTAAGATCTGCCAACTTAAATAAACATCACCTTACCGTGAGGTTGCGGCAATATTTTGCCATGTGTAGAAAAGTGATTTAAAGACAAGAAGCCAAAGGATAGAGATAAACAATTACGAATCATCTATCCTGATGATTTAGAACCTCAGGCAACAAGTATTAAGACAGGTCTCAGGCCAGGCACGGTGGCTCCTGCCTACAATCCCAGCACTTTGGGAGGCCAAGGCAGGCAGATCACCTGAGGTCGGGAGTTTGAGACCAGCCTGGCCAACACTGTTGAAACCCCATCTCTACTAAGAAATACAAAAATTAGCTGGCTGTGGTGGTGGGCACCTGTAATCCCAGCTACTTGGGAGGCTGAGGCAGAAGAATCGCTTCAACTCGGGAGGTGGAAGTTGCAGTGAGCCAAGATCGCACCATACAGCCCGGGCAACAGGAGCGAAACTCCGTCTCAAAAAGAAAAAAAAAAAAAAAAAAAAAAAGGCAGGTCTCATTTATCATTTTCCCACATAATCCAGAAGACTGAATGTTCAGCAAAATCTCCAGGCTTACAGATGATTTTAAGTTCCTCTGAATAGTAAAATGTCAAATTGATGGCTATAAACTACAAGAAAATCTTACAAGCCCAGGTGGTGGGGTAGTAAGGTGGTAAGCTCTGTTGTGAGCATATAAAAGTAATGTATTCCAGAGAAATGACTCAAGCTGTAATTATAAGCTATCAGTTACAATGCTGGTATGAATCTCTGATTCATTCAGAATGAGAGTGAGATGTCAGGAAAAACTTCAAAGAGGAGGCTACCAGTGAGCAAATTTGTGGGGATGTGTCAGGGGATCTGGGGAAGGCTAGGAAAGAAATTGCATTTTTTTAAACTGTTGAAAAAATTCTAGAAGTCCTCTATTACAGAGGCAGCATGACACTATACAGAACTCTCCCTCAACCGAAGTACAAAAGGGGCTTTATCTTCCACACTACCCAGGACAGAAGTGTCTGGGCAAGCAGTCAGTGTGGCTTAAAGAAGGGGAGTGATGGAAGTTATCTAAGATTCCCACAGATAGTAATATTCCTCACACCTTACTCCACCCTCTAACTGGGTTTGAACTTTGTATCTAATAACAGTTTTCTAAAAATAGAGTACTAAAAAGAAGCCTATGACCTAAGACACTCAGGCATGTTTTAAGATAGTACTTTATGCCAGAATTTTAGAAAAAGCCAGAATGTCAGTGTTTGAATCCTCTTCTGCCACTTATTAGCAGTGACCTATAGTAAGTTACTTAAAGTCTTACGTTTGCTTCTACATCAAAAAAGTGAGATGAAAGTAGTATCTACTGAGCAGCGTTGTTAGGAAGGACGTGTGAAGTGTTCAGACCAGTACCTGACATAAAGGGACTTCTGAAGAACTGTAGCTTATTATTATTATTAGCATAAAGCCCATCTTATTTTAAAAAGTCCTTGAGCACATTCATATAATCTGACCTGGTATCGCAAATTATTTACCTTAATGAGACCATCTCCTTGGGCAAAGCACGGATCCTGCACAAAATCAAGCACCTGAAGTGTCAGTTGATGCCACAACCTGAAAAACATACAGCCCTTAAGACCTCTAACCTAATATCCAGTCACAGACACCTTCAGCCTTGATGATCCTATCAAGTCACAAATATAGGTTGAGTATCTCTAATCCAAAACTCCAAAATTCAAAATGCTCCAAAATCCAAAACTTTCTGAGCACCAACATAAGGCTCAAAGGAAACGACCACTGGAGCATCTCAGATTTCAGATTTTTGATTCATGGATACTGAACAGGTAAGCACATACCGAAAATATTTCAAAATCCGAAAAGATACTAAATCCAAAAAACTTTTGCCCCAATGCATTTCTTTCTTCTTCTTCTTTCCTTTTTTTTTTTTTTTTTTTTGAGACAGAGTCTCACTCTGTTGCCCAGGCTGTAGTGCAATGGCACCATCTTGGCTCACTGCAACCTCTGCCTCCCAGGTTCAAGTGATTCTCCTGCCTCAGCCTCCCGAGTAGCTGAGATTACAGGCATGAGCCACCGTGCCCCGCCGCCCCAATGCATTTCTGGTAAGAGATACTAAATCCATACTAACCAGTCTCTACTGTGTAGTAGAAAGAATGCTAAAGCAGACGCGATAAACCTGAGTTCTTTTCCTGGCTCTGCTATTGAATGGCTGCGTCACTTTGAGATCACTTAACTTCTCTCTAAGACTCAGTTTTCCCAGGTATGAAATGGAGAACATTATTCTAGATTACCTCAAAGGGTTACTGTGAGGTTTGACTGGAAACGAGAACTTTGGAATCATACATATCTACCTTGAGATTCTGGCTCTTCTACCTATTAGCTGAGTATCTCAGGGAAGGCAATTAAAATGAGCTTCAGTTTCCTCCTCTGTGAAAAGGATGAATAAAGGATTAAATAAGCTAATATATAAAACCTCCAGGGCAGTGACATAGCGCTTCATCCAAAACCCAAAGGCTAATATTTAATAACGCATATAAAATGCTTTGAAAATTACCAAGTGCTATCCAACACAAACCATTATTTGCCAAACATTAATTTGCTCTCAAAAACTGCTAATAGCAGAAGACTGCTGAATGCTAAACATCATCAAAACATGTATGGAACGTCTATGTGAAAGGTATTATATTAAATGCTAGGGTTAACAGGGAGGTTACTACAGGAGATGTATTTTCTATGGAATAGCTCCAGCCCAATGCCAGCAATTTATCCTATCATTTTAAAAGGAGATTAGTGCTTAGCAACAATTTAATGGCTCTGCAATTCATCCTGTTTCTAAACAAACCTAAACTTTAAGATCTTTCTAGGGGCACAAAGCCCAGCGAGAAATACAATGGAAGGTAAAGACAATGGGACGGGGGAAGTGGTTGCAACCCGTGCAACCAGTTGCAGAATGAATAGGGAAGAGAGCAGAGCTGCACTAGCCTCTGTTTTATCAACTCCAGACCATGAGAAAGATAACTGTGGATACAGTCACACCATGACAAGGCTAAGCACGAATCACCAAGATCTGTTTCTCAAAGTGGGTGGCAACCTGGTCCTGAAAGTGTGTTTGCTTGTTTCACTGGAATAAAGAGCTAAAAGCAAAGGCTTCCCCGAACCGTTTTAGTAAGACCCGAGGTAGAGAAGTTCAGAAGCCTCAGTCACAGTCCCTCGTTAGGGAAGCACTGAATCTCAGACCCAAACATCCTGGCTACAGCTCTTGGCCTCGTGGTCTGTCATCCTTCTTATTCCTCGACCCTGCCACTCGGGGTTCCTCAGCAAACCCTGCCGGCACAGCCAGTCGCTACACGTCCCCGTTTCCCCCCAACTTGGGTCTGGGCGCCCTCAGCCCATCAAGGGCCCGCTTCTCCGCCCGCTCGCCCCCTCCGTCTCCCTCTATCGCCGGGGCCCAGGGCCCGTCTGTCTGCTCGGAGCTCACTTTTTCGTGTAGAGTTCCTCCAGACGGTGCCACACAGCGGGCTGTCCGGGCCCGGAGCTCTGGCTCTGCTGTAGGAAGCCCGGTACGTCCTTCATGACAGCAGGAAGACCCCCGGCACAGAAGAACAACCGGGATGTCAGCCCCGCGGGGATGGCTGCCGGAAATGCTCACTCACTTCCGGCGCCGCGCGGCGCGGGGCAGGCTGGGAGCGCCGTAGCCGGCCGGGGGCGGGGCCCGCTGGTTGCCCGGTAACCGCGCATGTCTGCGCTCGGGACAAAAACTCTCCGGCGTTTGCAGCACCCTTCCCGCGCACCTGATTGTGCCATTGAGGCTTAAAGAGTATGGGTGCCTGTGGTCGAACCGGCCATGGACTAGCTTTGTGGTGTCAGCCTTTGTGACTCGGAATTGCTCCTCTCAAATGACCTTCCCAGTACTGTCTTGCGAGGACTAGGTGTAAATATAATGCCTGACCATAGTAAAAGCGCTCAGAAAGTATTAACTGTCACCGCCATCCGGGCTGAAAAAGGTATGAGCCAGGGTACAGAAATGCTGGCTCCAGGTTTGACCTCCTGGGCGAGAGGTGAGACACCAGACTAGGGAACTTCCTCTACTCGGCCTCTACGTCTACCAGGCCGCGCCGGAGGCGTGGACGCGGAGGCGGGGCCGGGACGCGGAGGCGGGGCCGGGACGCGGAGGCGGGGCCGGGACGCGGAGGCGGGGCCGGGACGCGGAGGCGGGGCCGGGACGCGGAGGCGGGGCGAGTCCGGAGGACTCCTCGGGCTGCGGGGAACATGGCGTTCTGGGGTTGGCGCGCCGCTGCAGCCGTCCGGGTGTGGGGCCGGGTAGCTGAACGGGCCGAGGCCGGGGGAGGCGTGGGGCCGTTCCAGGCCTGGGGCTGTCGGCTGGTGCTTGGCGGCAGGGACCATGTCAGTGCGGGGCCGAGAGGCAGCCGCGGGGTCCGCGGTGAGCCCTTGGACCCGGCGCGCCCCTTGCAGAGGCCTCCCAGACCCGCGGTGCCCAGGGCATTCCGGAGGCAGCCGAGGGCAGCAGCTCCCGGTTTCTTCTTTTCGAGGTATTTTGGGCAAGGACAAGCACTTCTTGCGTGTTCGTTGTCGACACCTCGCCCCCCTTTCTCAACTTGCCGTGTTTCCTTTGAGGCATGTCTGGGAGTTACTTCCATTTCAACACCCGGGGCCTCCGTCATTACGCTGATCTGTGGACGTCCCTTACGGGGTTTCGTCGTTTAGTTCACCATTCCCTCGTTGAAATACCTTCTAACCTTTAGTTATTTACATCATGCTGTGGTGAATAACCTTGTTTGCACCTCACTTTTTGCATAAATTCCTAGTACTGGGACTGCTAGGTCCAAAAGTATATGCATTTAACGCGTTAATTATCCCTCATAAATGTTGTGCGATTAATACTCCCACCAGCATGTGATCATACCCGTCTCCATAGTAATAGCGTCTAAGAGCTGAGCCGACATAGTAAAAAATCTTTTTTTTTTTTTTAGGAAAAAATCTTAAGGTCCATGGTTGTTAGGTATCAAATGCCCTATAATGGATGAATATTTAAGTAAATAATGGTACATTGACTTGATGCTGTCTGACACAACTGCTGAAAATACTGGTGAAAAGTGAGGCTCGAAGTGATAGCTCACCCTTGTAATACCAGCACTTTCGGAGGCTGAGACAGGGGGATCAGCTTGAGGCCAGGAGTTCAAGACCAGCCTGGGCAACATAATGAGACCTCCATCTCTACAAAAAATTTAAAAATTAGCCGCGCATGGTGGCGCCAGCCTGTTGTCCCAGTTACTCCTGAGACTAAGGCAAGAGGATCCCTTGAGTCCAGGAGTTCAAGGCTGCAGTGAGCTATGATTGAGTCACTGCACTCCAGCCTGGGTGACAGAGCAAGACTCTTATCTACCTGGGAAAAAAAAGAAAAAAAAAGTTTAATAGATCCTGAAATGTCGGCTGGGCATGGTGGCTCACGCCTGTAATCCCAGCACTTTGGGAGGATGAGGCAAGTGGATAACGAGGTCAGGAGTTCAAGACTAGCCTGGCCAACATGATGAAACCCCGTTTCTACTAAAATTACAAAAATTAGCTGGGGGTGGTGGCAGGCGCTTGTAATCCCAGCTACTCGGGAGGCGGAGGCAGGAGAATCACTTGAACCTGGAAGGCGGAGGTTGCAGTGAGCTGAGATTGCACCATTGCACTCCAGCCTAGGTGACAGAGCAAAACTCCGTCTCAAACAAAAGATCCTGAAGAGTCAGTCATTCATCCAAGAAGCCCTGACTAAGCTCTTGTTCTGTGCCAGACTCTGTTCTAGGTGCTATGGATGGAGCAGGGACCAGGACTGACAAACACATGGAGCGCGTTCTAGTATCAGTGTTGCTCTGCAAGACTGTTAAACAAATCCTTGCTACCACTGGCCCTAAAGCAGGAGGCACAGGGCTCTCTATAAGGAATCCATTGCATGGGCTTTCTGCAGTTTGGCTTTGGATTTTTGAGCTCTCTGAATTTGTTCTTTGTGTCCTTTGCACAGTGTCCCTCCCAGGTTGCCCCCATGCCTGCCCCTCAGGGTCCCCCACTCCCAGTGAATTTCACACCATGCAGCAAATACTTTAAGCCATACATCTGATGTTCTAGACATTTGGTAAAACGCCGTTTATGTGTTTTTCAGTGACTCACAAACATTTTACTTACGTAGGTGAGGAATGTACTCAGGCACCCTTCGTGATACCCTGCCCTCAGCAGGCATAATAACTTTCATTCCTTTGTGCTTCTCTTAACAGTTCATGTTTAGTAGCAGCACAGTAGCTATTTGAGGAGTGACTTTAAGGTAATAGATGTCTGAAATGGGGCGTTTAGTAGGTGGTGAGATGGTTTTAGAGCCAGGGTTTTCCCTCTTTGCTTCTTGACTACTTGACTAGTTTTCATTAGAAAACCCCTTTGGAGGTTTGCACTCAGTCAGAGAGTTGAGTGCCTACTGAGTGTACTGAATTATGAAATGAGCACAGTTCCCATTAATCTTAATTTTTTGCTCCCAAATAAGTCTTGATTCTGATTTATGACTGCTTTCCGTTGTAGCCCACTAGTCATCTGAGAAAGGTGATTATTTTGAGAGGCCTGGGGGGACATACATGGTCATTCTCGATGATGGGGGTGGTGCAGAGGGCAGAACCATGCTCTTGCTATCCTGAGACTGGTTGCTATCTGTTTCCTTTGCTGCTGTGTTTTTTTCTGTCAGTATTAAAGGTGGAAGAAGGCCTATATCTTTGTCTGTGGGTGCTTCAAGTGTTGTTGGAAGTGGAGGCGACAGTGACAAGGGGAAGCTTTCCCTGCAGGATGTAGCTGAGCTGATTCGGGCCAGAGCCTGCCAGAGGGTGGTGGCCATGGTGGGAGCCGGCATCAGCACACCCAGTGGCATTCCAGACTTCAGGTACTGCCCGCAGTCCCACCTGCCTCCTGCCCTCCCCTCCCGTGCCTCCTGCCCTCCCCTCCCCTGCCTCCTGCCCTCCCCTCCCCTGCCTCCTGCCCTCCCCTCCCCTGCCTCCTGCCCTCCCCTCCCCTGCCTCCTGCCCTCCCCTCCCGTGCCTCCTGCCCTCCCCTCCCCTGCCTCCTGCCCTCCCCTCCCCTGCCTCCTGCCCTCCCCTCCCCTGCCTCCTGCCCTCCCCTCCCCTGCCTCCTGCCCTCCCCTCCCCTGCCTCCTGCCCTCCCCTCCCGTGCCTCCTGCCCTCCCCTCCCCTGCCTCCTGCCCTCCCCTCCCCTGCCTCCTGCCCTCCCCTCCCCTGCCTCCTGCCCTCCCCTCCCGTGCCTCCTGCCCTCCCCTCCCCTGCCTCCTGCCCTCCCCTCCCGTGCCTCCTGCCCTCCCCTCCCCTGCCTCCTGCCCTCCCCTCCCCTGCCTCCTGCCCTCCCCTCCCCTGCCTCCTGCCCTCCCCTCCCGTGCCTCCTGCCCTCCCCTCCCCTGCCTCCTGCCCTCCCCTCCCCTGCCTCCTGCCCTCCCCTCCCCTGCCTCCTGCCCTCCCCTCCCGTGCCTCCTGCCCTCCCCTCCCCTGCCTCCTGCCCTCCCCTCCCCTGCCTCCTGCCCTCCCCACTGCCCGGTTTCTTGCAGAGGCCTCGGAGCCTCTGTCTTCTCTCCCTGCAGATCTCCGGGGAGTGGCCTGTACAGCAACCTCCAGCAGTACGATCTCCCGTACCCCGAGGCCATTTTCGAACTCCCATTCTTCTCTCACAACCCCAAGCCCTTTTTCGCTTTGGCCAAGGAGCTGTACCCTGGAAACTATAAGCCCAACATCACTCACTACTTCCTCCGGCTGCTTCATGACAAGGGGCTGCTTCTGCGGCTCTACACGCAGAACATCGATGGGCTTGAGAGAGGTGAGCCCTCTGTCAGTCGCACACATTCTTTTTCTCACAGGGAAGGCTCAGGTGCCTGTTTCTGGGGACGGCCGAAACCTAGTGCTTATGCTTCTTCCTTGGGACTGTTTTTGAGCCAACTAGTTAGGGCTTTGTTCCCAAGGAAAATGTCCTCTGGGTGTTTAAAGGCCGCTGCTTGTTCTCCTACATACCTGCAGAGCCGTGTATTTTGGGCAGAAGTTGACATTGTTTTGCCAGTCTGGTGTGATGATCTCTCTTTTAAAAATTGTATTACGGAATTTTTTTGAGCACACACAAAGAGAAATGTAACGAACCGTCCTGTCCTTATCACCAGCACATAGCCAGTCCTTCCTGCGTCCTCACCACCTTCTTCCAAATCCCCAGATTATTTTGAAGCAAACCTCTCATATGATATATTTAATCTAGAAATAATCTATAAACACATGAATGGATATCTCTAGAGGATACTTTAAAAACAACTCCGGCTGGGTGTGGTGGCTCACATCTGTAATCCCAGCATTTTGGGAGGCCGAGGCAGGTGGATCACCTGAGGTCGGGAGTTCGAGACCAGCCTGGCCAACGTGGCAAAACCCCGTCTCTACTAAAAATACAAAAAATTAGCCAGGCACGGTGGTGTGCACCTGTAATCCCAGGTATTTGGGAAGCTGAGACAGGAGAATCTCTTGAACCCAGCAGGTGGAGGTTGCAGTGAGCCAAGATCATGCCACTTCACTCCAGCCTGGGTGACAGAGGGAGACTCTGTCTCAAAGAAATAAACAAAAATAAAAATAATTAAAAAAAAATAAAACCAACTCTGATACCCTTTTCACGCTAAAGAATCACTAGTAATTCCTTAATATTGTCACACCCAGTCTGTGGTGATTTCTTGGCCGTATCCACATGGTGCCCAAACCAGCGGTTCACAGGTTGTGCCACCTTCTGGCCGGGCACCTTACGGAAGCACTTGGTGGGGCCTTTTCCTTCCGTGCAGTGCTGCAGACAGGCGCTGGGACGGTCAGCTCTCCGGGAGCCAGGAGCGGCTCAGCCAGTCTGCTGATGGGTTGTCAGTTAAAGAGAGGAGGCACCTTGGCTCCAGGAATGTGTCTCCTTGCCAGAAGGATCCCCTAGCTGGGAACCAGAGGCAGCAGTGGATACCCCGTGTTGGTGGTCTCTTCTCCCAGAGGTGCAGCAGGGCAGGCCTTGTGGGAAGGCGGGAGCTCCTGGCTGTGAGATTCAGCACTGCTGAGTTAGGGAAGCGACAGGGGCTTGGTAAGCCGCCTACAGCGGGGACCGTGACAATACTAACACAACCTTCATAGAAAGTCACTTTTTGTCTGTTTTTCTACCAAGCCATTCTTTTGGAATTTATGATCTTTATATCCTCATTTTAACTTGGTATAGAATAGAAAATGTGTTCCTAGATATTGGATACAATTTTTTGAGACAGGGTCTTGGCTCTGTTGCCCAGGCTAGAGTGCAGTGGCATGATCATAGCTCACTGTAGCCTGAGCTCTTGGGCTGAAGTGATCCTTTTGCCTCAGCCTCTGGACTAGCTGGGACTACAGGCATGCACTACCATGCCTGGGTAATTTGTAAAATCTTTAAAGACAAGTCTCACTATGTGCCCAGGCTGGTCTCAAACTCCTGGCCTCAAGTGATCCTCCTGCCTTGGCCTTCCAAAGCACTGGGAGTACAGCCATGAGCCACTGTGCCCAGCCTGGTATTGGATATAATTTTTTTTTTTTGAGACAGAATCTCTTTCTGTCGCCCAAACTGGAGTGCAGTAGCACGATCTCAGCTCACTGCAACCTCCACCTCCCAGGTTCAAGCGATTCTCCTGCCTCAGCCTCCCCGAGTAGCTGGGACTACAGGTGCCCACCACCACATCTGGCTAATTTTTGTATTTTTAGTGGAGGTAGAGTTTCACCATGTTGGCCAGGCTGGTCTCGAACTCCTAGCCTCAAATGATCTGCCCACCTCGGCCTCCCAAAGTGCTGGGATTACAGGCATGGGCCACCGTGCCCGACTGGATATAATTTTATTTGAGCTTTTATCGAATGGTGTTTTGTACTGAGTTTTGACAGGCTTTGTTTTAACCGTGATTTGGCTCCAGCTGGGAGCCCCTTCGCTCCCCTGCCTTATTCTGGTTGGTGGTGCATGTAGGTGATATGGGCATGAACACCAGGCTTGAGGACATCGCAACCCCAAGGGGTTGTGCCTCCTTCCAGGAGGCCTGCCAAGCCCAGAAGTTGTGCTCTGGGACTTGCGTGCTCATCTCGGAGGCAGCAGCAACACTTAGCTTTGGCTTGAATTTCAGTGTCGGGCATCCCTGCCTCAAAGCTGGTTGAAGCTCATGGAACCTTTGCCTCTGCCACCTGCACAGTCTGCCGAAGACCCTTCCCAGGGGAGGACTTTCGGGTGAGTTATCCTGCTGTTGGTCATCCTTCTGCAGTTTGCTGTTGGGGTGATCTGGAAAAGTGGTATTTTATAAGCATTGTCTCAAAAGGACAGTTGAACAGTAATAGTGTGAAAATTTTTATTTGTAAATTAGAAAATTAATACATGTTTGTAAAAATATTTAAGACAATATAGAAATATGTAGGGAAAATGAATCTCCCTTCAGCCAATTCCAGCTGCCCACTTTTTACTTTTTTTTCAAGACGGAGTCTTGCTCTGTCACCCAGGGTGGAGGGCAGTGGGGTGATCTTGGCTCACTGCAACCTCCATCTCCTGGGTTCAAGGAATTCTTCTGCCTCAGCCTCCTAAGTAGCTAGGATTACAGGCATGTGCCACCACACCCAGCTAATTTTTTTTTTCTTTTTCTGTATTTTTAGTAGTGACAGGGTTTCACCATGGTGGCCAGGCTGGTCTCGAACTCCTGACCTCAGGTGATCCGCTCACCTTGGCCTTCCAAAGGGCTGGGATTACAGGCATGAGCCACCACGCCAGCCCCTGCTGCCCACTTTTAACAGCTTGGTGTATAATGTTCCAGGCCTTTAAAAAAAAAAAAGTGATATGTTTATATAAACGTGCTACACGTATTTATGTACATCCACCTACACACAGTTGAAAAATTTTTTTTCAGGCTGGGCACAGTGGCTCACACATGTAATCCCAGCACTTTGGGAGGCCAAGGCGGGCAGATCACGAGGTCAAGAGATCGAGACCATCCTGGCTAACATGGTGAAACCCTGTCTCTACCAAAAATACAAAAATTAGCCAGGCTTGGTGGTGGGCGCCTATAGTCCCAGCTACTCGGGAGGTTGAGGTAGGA
Source organism: Rhinopithecus roxellana (assembly GCF_007565055.1). Taxonomy (NCBI): domain Eukaryota; kingdom Metazoa; phylum Chordata; class Mammalia; order Primates; family Cercopithecidae; genus Rhinopithecus; species Rhinopithecus roxellana. The sequence continues at coordinate 14,102,244 of NC_044563.1, read as the reverse complement.
GAATTGTTTGAACCCGGGAGGCAGAGGTTGTAGCGAGCCGAGATGATGCCACTGCCCTCCAGCCTGGCAACAGAGCGAGACTACGTCTCAAAAAAAAACAAAAAATTTCAGCAATGGGGTTATTTTAAGCTCAGTATTCTACAGCTTGATTTTTTACTGAGCAGTTTCATGGATCTCTTGTGTCAATACCCACGGTTCTGCTTACTCTTTTTATTAACTATAGAGTATTACATTTAGCCATTCACGTATTGTGGGACATTCTTTGATGTATGTAATTTTCACTATTAAAAATGTAACAGTGATACCTATGCTGATGCTGCTATGTACTTCTGTATTTCTGTAGAATGGGTTTCTTAAAATAGGATAGAGTTGAAAAAATCTTAAATAAAGATAAAACTCTGAAATGGAGACATGGCAGGGGACTTTTTTTTATTTACTTATTTTTTACTGAGGTGAATTTTTTTTTTCTTTTTTTTTTTTTGAGACAGTCTTGCTCTGGTCGCCCAGGCTGCACGCAATCTCTGCTCACTGCAGCCTTCGCCTCCTGGGTTCAAGCAATTCTCCTGCATCAGCCTCCCGAGTAGTTGGAACTACAGGAGTGTGCCACCACGCCCGGCCCATTGTTTTTGGATTTTCTTTTTCTTTTTTTTTTTTTTTGAGACGGAGTCTCGCTCTGCCGCCCAGGCTGGAGTGCAGTGGCCGGATCTCAGCTCACTGCAAGCTCCGCCTCCCGGGTTCACGCCATTCTCCTGCCTCAGCCTCCCGAGTAGCTGGGACTACAGGCGCCGCCACCTCGCCCGGCTAGTTTTTTGTATTTTTAGTAGAGACGGGGTTTCACTGTGTTAGCCAGGATGGTCTCGATCTCCTGACCTTGTGATCTGCCCGTCTCGGCCTCCCAAAGTGCTGGGATTACAGGCTTGAGCCACCGCGCCCGGCCTTGTTTTTGGATTTTCAGTAGAGATGGGGTTTCATCATGTTGGCCAGGCTGGTCTTGAACTCCTGACCTCAAGTGATCCACCCAGCTTATTGAGGTGAATTTGACATAACATAAATTTAACTATTTTAAGGTGTTCAGTTCATTGGCATTTGGTACCTTCACAGTGTGGGTACCCATCATCTCTATCAAGTTCCAGAACATGCTGATTACCCCAGAAGAAAACCTTGTACTATTAAGCCACTGCGCCCAGCTAATGGTTTTTGTATTTCTAGCAGAGATGGGGTTTCACCACGTTGGCCAGGCTGCTCCTGCACTTCTGACCTCAGGTGGTTCACCCGCCTCGGCCTCCCAAAGTGTTGGGATTACAGGCATGAGCCACTGTGCCCTGCCCATGTTTAACTTTTTTGTTTGTTTGTTTTGAGACAAGTCTCGCTCTGTCACCAGGCTGGAGTGCAGTGGCGCAATCTTGGCTCACTGTACCCTCCGCCTCCAGGGTTCAAGCGATTCTCCTGCCTCAGCTTCCTGAGTATCTGGGACTACAGGCGCCCACTACCATGCCTGGCTGATTTTTGTATTTTAGTAGAGGCAGGGTTTCACCGTGTTGGCCAGCATGTCTCGATCTCTTGACCTGGTGATCCGCCCACCTCAGTCTCCCAGAGTGCTGGGATTACAGTTGTGAGCCACTGCACCCAGCCCGTGTTTAACTTTTTGAGGAGCGAATATACTGTTTTCTGCAGAAGCTGGACCATTTTACATTCCACCAACAGTGTGCAAGGGTCTCCTCTTATCCATATCCCAACACTTACTTTCCATTTTTTTTTTTTTTTTTTTTTTGAGACGGAGTCTCACTCTGTCACCCAGGCTGGAGTGCGGTGGCCGGATCTCAGCTCACTGCAAGCTCCGTCTCCCGGGTTTACGCCATTCTCCTGCCTCAGCCTCCCAAGTAGCTGGGACTACAGGCGCCCGCCACCTCGCCCAGCTAGTTTTTTGTATTTTTAGTAGAGACGGGGTTTCACTATGTTAGCCAGGATGGTCTCGATCTCCTGACCTCGTGATCCGCCCGTCTCGGCCTCCCAAAGTGCTGGGATTACAGGCTTGAGCCACCGCGCCCGGCCACTTTCCATTTTTTAATTACAGCTCTCCCAGTGGGTGGGAACTAGTACCCCATTGTGGCACTGATTGGTGTTTTCCTAATGATTCAGATTCAAACATCTTTCCATGTACTTTTTGGCCATTTGTGTATCTTTGGAGATTGGAGTCCTTTGCGCATTGTTTCATTGCGTTGTCTTTTTTATTGTGAAGAGTCCTTTATATATTCTGGAAGCTAGATCCTTATCAGACACATAGTTTGCAAATATTTTCTGCCATTCTGTAGGCTGTCTTTTTCACTTTCTTGATGATGTCTGTTGATGCATGAAAGTATTGATTTTTGATGAAATCCAGTTTATCTGTTTTTTTCTCACTCTTTTGGAATCATATCTGAGAAATGGTATCATTTTACCCCATGTTTTCTTATAAGAGTTTTATAGTTTAAAGCTTTTACATTTAGTTCTTTGATCCATTTTGAGTTAATTTTTGTGTGCGCTGTAAGGCAGGGATCCAGCTTCATTTTCTTGTATGTGGATGTGTAACTGTTCCAGCACCGTTTGTTAAAAAGAAACTGTGGTCTTGGCATTCTTATTGAAAATACAGTTGGCCCTAGGTATATGGGTTATTTCTGGATTCTCAATTCTATTCCATTGTTATATATATATCCTTGTGCCTGCACTGTCATGTTTTGGTCACTATGGCTTTGTAGTAAGTTTTAAACTTAGGAAGTGTGAGTCCAGCACATAGTAAAAACTTCATATATGCGTATTATTCTTTTTATCAACTCATTCATTCATTGAATGACCAATTTATTCCACAAATAGTTTGGTCTGCTCAGTGCCAGGCCCTTTGCTGGATTCCGTGGATGTGAAAACAAATGAAAATAAGGTAGAGTCATCCGACAGTTACAGTTGGGTGCCATACCAGTTTTACTGCAGATATGTACTGGATGCTACGCTGACTCAGCTGTAGGAACAGCGCAGGCTGGGAAGCACCTTGGAGATAAGGCTGTCTGGGTGTAAGAGTCTGTTTCTGGCAGCAGAGACCTGGAGTATGGGAGGCCTGCTTGCTCTGTTAGGATTTGAACTGTATCCTGACAATCATGGGAGGCATTGAAGGATATTTAGGCAGGAAAATGATGCAAAGGGATTTGCATTTAAAAGAGATTATGAGGGGCTGGGCACAGTGGCTCACATCTGTAATCCTAGCACTTTGGGAGGCCTAGACAGGCGGGTCACCTGAGGTGGGAGTTTGAGAGCAGCCTGGCCAAAATGGTGAAATCCCATCTCTACTAAAAATACAAAAATCAGCTGGGTGTGGTGGTGCATCTGTAATCCCAGATACTCAGGAGGCTGAGGCAGGAGAATCGCTTGAACCTGGGAGGGGGAGATTTCTGTGATCTGAGATCGCACACTGCACTCCAGCCTGGGTGACAGAGTGAGACTCCATCTCAAAACAAAATAAATAAATAAATAAGAGAATAAAATAGATAATCTGGGCAGCAGGTTGTTGTTAACTCCCCGCCTTTGCTCTTCCCTCCAGTGCTGTGTTGGCTGCTCTGAATCTTTTGCCTTTTCATGGAAGTTTCCGAAACTGTTGCTATCTGTTCTCTGCCTGTTGTATTTTTGCTGTTGTTGTTTGGGTTTTTTTTTTTTTTGAGACAGAGTCTCGCTCTGTCGCCCAGGCTGGAGTGCAGTGGTATGATCTCGGCTCACTGCAACCTCCGCCTCCCAGGTTCTAGTGATTCTCTTGCCTCAGCCTCCTGAGTAGCTGGGATTATAGGTACGCGCTGCCACGCCCAGCAAATTTTTGTATTTTTAGTAGAGATGGGGTTTCATCTCTACTGTGGGGTCAGGCTGGTCTCGAACTCCTGACCTCGTGATCCGCCCACCTCAACCTCCCAAAGTGCTAGGATTACAGGCATGAGCCACCGTGTCCAGCCTCTCTGCCTGTTTTTTAAGACTTTTGTCTTTGGAGTTTTGCAGTTTCTCCATGCCGGTTTTCCGTATGAATTTCCTTTGATTTCTTCTGTGTAAAATTTGTAGGCCAGGTGGGCACGGAGGCTCACGCCAGTAATCCCAGTACTTTGGGAGACCGGGTGGGTGGATCGCCTGAGGTCAGAAGTTCGAGACCAGCCTGACCAACATGGAGAAACCCCATCTCTACTAAAAATACAAAATTAGCCGGGCGTGATGGTACGTGCCTATAATCTCAGCTACTCGGGAGGCTGAGGCAGGAGAATTGCTTGAACCCGGGAGGTGGAGGTTGTGGTGAGCCAAGATGAGGCCATTGCATTCCAGCCTGGGAAATAGGAGTGAGACTCCATCTCAAAAAAAAAAAAAAAAATGTAGACCTTCCTTGAGAAAAGTAAAATAAAATTCTAGGCCAGGCGTGGTGGCTCATGCCTGTAATCCCGGCACTTTGGGAAGCTGAGGCGGATGGATCACCTGAGTTAGGAGTTCAAGACCAGCCTGGCCAACATGGTGAAACCCTGTCTCTACTAAAAATACAAAAATGAGCCACGTGTGGTGGCACCCATCTGTAATCCCAGCTACTCGGGAGGCTGAGGCAAGAGAATTGCTGGAACCCAGGAGGCAGAGGTTGCAGTGAGCCGAGATCTAGCCACTGCACTCCAGCCTGGGTGACAGAGTAAGATGCCATCTCAAAAAAAATAAAATATAAAATAAAATTCTAAGCCCTGCAACCAACTGAATGGACCCCTCCCCTTGGTCAAGGGAACCCCAGAGAAACCTTGGAAGCCTGAGTTCCTGGCCATAGCAGGAGGGGAGGTCAGATGCGCCTCATTATACCCCTCCCTCCCCAACCACCATTAGGCTTTCTTCCCTAAGGGCTAAACAGAAACCAACCCTTTTCAAAGACTCCATACTGCTCATGTGGATTACTGGCTTATCTTCCCAGATACAGATCAAAGACGAGATGAGATTAATGGTTCCTTCACCCTTCCCTGAGAGGCCTGCTTCGTTCTCTTCCTCTGTTGCCTTCTGTCACTTCCTGAAGTCTCACAAGTACTTAACCATTCACCTCACAGCCACCCTCCCCCTTTGAAGGGCCACGTGTAATTACTAAACCTCCTGAGAACCTCTTGGGACAAAAACAACCACAGATGTGCTTGTGACTCGTGCTTTTCCTGTGGGCACCCTCATGCTGGCTCAGTAGCCCTCACTTGCTTGAGGTCCTGAATCTGTGGGTTGGTGTCTTTCATGGTTGCTGGATAATACTCGGCCGTTATCTTCGGATAGGAATTGCCCTGGCCCGCTATCTGGCCCCTCTCTTTAGGGACCTCTGGTTGAACATACACGAGGCCTTCTCTCTCCTGCTGTTCCTGATCACTCTTCTGTTCTGTAATTGCTCCTCCTTGTGCTGCGTGCTGGGTAATTTCTTCTGGTCTTTTTTCCAGTTTACTAATGTTGTATTCTGTTATAAAGTCCTTCCATTGAGTGTTTCTTTCTTTCTTTTTTCCGAAACACCAACTCGAAACAGACATTGAGTTTTAATTTTTTATTTCTGTACTTTTTATTTCTAGAAGTTCTGTTTGGTTATTTTTCAAGCCTGCTGCATTATTTTTTAATAGTTTTGTATCTTTGATAGTTTTTTTTTTTTTTTTTTGGAGATGGAGTCTCACTCTGTTGCCCAGGTTGGAGTGCAGTGGCGCAATCTCAGCTCACTGCAACCTCCGCCTCCCTGGTTCAAGCAATTCCCCTGCCACAGCCTCCCAAGTAGCTGGGATTACAGGCGCGCACCACCACGCTTGGCTAGTTGTTTGTGTTTTAGTAGAGACGGCGTTTCACCATGTTGGCCAAGACAGTCTCGATCTCCTGACCTCATAATCCGCCCACCTCGGCCTCCCAAAGTGCTGGGATTACAGGCCTGAGCCTTTAATAGCTATTTCAAGTTCGTCTTTTTTTTTGTTTCCTTCATTTTTTTTTTTTTACTATACCCCATGCCTCCAAGGTAACAGTTTTTTCTTTTTAATTTAAATATAATACAGTTTTACTATGTATCCAAGATTATCTGAAATCTTTTGTGGGTCTCTTTCTTTTGTCTTTTGTTTCTGTTGCTTCTTGCTGGATTGAGCCTGCTTAAAACAAGCCCTGTTAGCTGTAAAGGTTTACCTTAGAAAGTCAGGTGTCTTCCTCTGTAACTCTCTCCCTTTTCCATCTGCTCCAAGGCATTAGTTTATATTAATCTTGACTCAAAGTGAAGTTGTGTCCACTTCACCTTGGCCAGTAAGGAAGCAGTGTTTGGCAGATGTTGTTACTCCTAATAATGCCAGCCAGTGAGTGAAACTGACCTGAAAGCCTCCCCGGGCTGAGGCAATGGCATGATCACTTAAGCTCAAACCAGAGACAGTTTCACCTTGTGACTGAATGATGTTTGGTGTAGGCCAAATGCCTGCAGACTACTGTTTGAGGACTGGAGTGGTCTACCAGGTGTTTCCTTACCACCGGAATGTCGCTGGTCACCATCCCAGGTGTAGAGCACGGTGTTAGATATGCTAGATGCCTGCCGAAGTAATAATGGGTGAAACGTGTGATGTCCAAGATTTGCTTTTAAATGCTCCAACACCTCCTCCCAGATTCTGGAGGGCTATGAAACAATTAGCTGTGAAAACTGGTAATTCCTAAAGCTGGGTACATGGGGGTTGGTGACGCCTCTCCCACCTTTTTTGGGGGAGAATGTTTGACACTTTAATAAGGACTTGTTGCCTTTTCCTTTTACAGCGTGTTGCAGGCACCTTCCTCAGGCCTGTTTTCTCTGTTTTCCAGGCTGATGTGATGGCAGGCAGGGTTCCCCGCTGCCCGGTCTGCACCGGTGTCGTGAAGCCCGACGTTGTGTTCTTTGGGGAGCCGCTGCCCCAGAGGTTCTTGCTGCACGTGCTTGACTTCCCCATGGCAGATCTGCTGCTCATCCTCGGGACCTCCCTGGAGGTTTGTCAGCCTGTGCAGGGAAGAGGCTGGAGGGCAGGGGAAGGGAGGGGTACAGAAGTCATCTCATGGGCCCTTCCGGGGCTGGTGCCACTTTCGGAAGGTGAGTGGATTCAGCTGGGGTTCCAGGCTGAGGGAGCAGCAGCCTGTGCGGGAGGCAGGAAGTTAGGAAGCTGCTGGGCTTTGGAGGTGGTATAGGTGTGGGTGAGGCACCACGTGTGAGGAGAAGGGAGGAGGAAAGGGGGCGTCGGGATGAGGTGGAGGGGCAGGCCTCCCAGGTCAGATCAGGAATACTGATGCTGCGTTGGGAGTAGTGATAAATCCAAAGGGACTGGCCCTTGGGGTCAGAGAGGTCTTTGGGGAGTTGAGAGTGGAGCAAGCAGTGCCAGGAGGCTGGTCCTGAAGAAGGTGGAGCTGTGGTCACCTGAGGGACAGCGAGGAGGGGGACTGGACTTGCAGCCTGTGTTGTTTTGGGGATGTGAGAAGGAGGCGTCTGGCTTGGTCTGTAAGGTCAGGGCATTTGCTGGTGAGGCGTGATTTGGGAGGGAGGATGCCCAGCTCGGTTCTGTGCATGTCTCAGGTGCCTGGGAAATTTCGCCTGGATGTGGTCAAGCAGCTGTTCTGCGTCTGCGTCTGAAGCTCAGGAAATTCCTAAAAGCTGTGATGAGTCACGCAGTGTGTGCATGACTGGATATAGGCACCAAGGGCAGAAGGGCCAGAAAGACCTGTGCTCCGAGGGGCCCAGGGCAGCCGCAGGGCCTAGAGCGTGTGTTTGTTCGGGCCTTCATTGTATGCTGGGCCCTGCTCCAGTGCTTTGGACATCCACAGTCAGATGTCAGTGTAAGAAGTTACATAGTTTGTGAGGAGATGATTGATGTTCTGGGAAAGATAACAAGTAGGATAGAAAGGCTAGAAGGGTTGGGAACCAGCTGCAGTGTCAAGCCAGGCAGGTGGAGTTGGAGCTAAGAGTTTACCAAGGTGAGGGGGTTCTGGCAGGCGACACTGCACAGGTGACAAGTGGCAAGGAGGGTGGGGCGATGTCAGCAGTGACGGGCACGGGCTGGAGCAGAGAAGCAGGTGGGGCACAAGTGTCATCTCATGGGAGGCTGGCGCTGCCTCAGAAGGTGAATGGATTCAGCTTGGGTTCCAGGCCAGAGCCTGGAAGTTGAGAGGACTCCTTTGGGTGCTGGGCTGTGAGCCCACCATGGGGGCAAGACTAGGAGCAGCAGACCCAGCAGGGCCCTTGTAAGTAATCACCGGCTGGCACTGGCTGGGGGCCAGGTAAAGCCAGCAGAGGCTGAGGGGTGCTGGAGTCTGGGTGTGTGTGAACGCAGAGTGGGCGTGCTGGCGCGGTGCATGGGAGGGCGTGGATTCCTAAGGACTCCAGGACTGTGGCTGGAGCAGCTAGAAAGACGGAGCCGCCATTTCCTGAGATGGAGAAGCCTGGTAGGTGGATTTGGGGGAGCTCAGGAACTCAGCCTTGTTTCCACGGATTTGAGGATGTACTGCAGACTGGAGGTATTGAGCAGGTGGATATGAGTCTGCAGTCCAAGAAGGCCCAGAGGCAGGAGCTGGGGTGCTGGAGTGAGCAGACAGGAGAGCCCAGGGTGTGGACAGACATGAGAATGCCATGCTAGGCCTAGGATGGAGGGACAGACACAGGAGGAGCAGTCAGAGGGGCCATAGTGGTCAGCAGAGTGTGGGCTGAGACCAGCTGACCGTGCTGGCCACCAGGTGTGGACACTCGGGCCACCAGCCATCTTTATTGTTGAAGTGAAATGAAAATGGCCTTTTTCCTTATTATAAGTGTACCATGTGCGTCTTTGAAAAGATTCATACAGGGCCGGGCACAGGGGCTCACGCCTGTAATCCCAACACTTTGGGAGGCCGAGGCAGGCGGATCACGAGGTCAGGAGATCGAGACCATCCTGGCTAACACCGTGAAACCCCATCTCTACTAAAGAAATAAAAAATACAAAACATTAGCCGGGCATGGTGGTGGGTGCCTGTAGTCCCAGCTACGTGGGAGGCTAAGGCAGGAGAAAGGCGTGGACCAGGAGGTGGAGCTTGCAGTGAGCTGAGATCGCGCCACTGCACTCCAGCCTGGGCGACAGAGAAAGACTCCGTCCCCCCCCCAAAAAAGAAAAGATTCATACGTCATATAAAGATATAAAGCAAAGAATCAACTTTTTAATCCCAATTTTTAACTAAAAGTTGGACAGCACTGTACATTCTATTCTGCAGCCTGCTGTTTTCATGTAACAATGTGAGTGCATGAAGATCTGCTGCCTTGTTAATGCTGACAGTTTCCCTTATACGGATATGTGGTTCCACCTGAGAGGCCCATGTCTGTAAACACGCTGCTATCATGAACTGAACGAGCTGGTGTCACGCATGGACTCTGTCTCATGTGCTTTGTGGACGAAATATTAATGTGTTTGACTATGGAGTACCACTCCGGATCCCCTTTAGGTGTGACATAGTATGTGGAGTGTAAACCATATGATCTTTTTTAAAATCTCAAAAATTCTGAAACATATTCAGCCACAAGAGCTGTAACATAGGTTTTGTGGATTTAATACAGTTTATGTAAGCAATTTCTTACTGATGGACAATGACAATAAATAGTATATAATTTTTATATTAAAAGTAACGCCGGGCCAGGCACTGTGGCTCACACCTGTTATCCCAGCACTTTGGGAGGCTAAGGCAGTAAGATTGCCTGAAGCTAGGCATTTGAGACCAGCCTGGGCAGTATAGTCAGACCTCGTCTCTACAAAAAATAAAAAGATAGCCAGGTGCGGTCTGTGTAGTTGCAGCTATTTGAGAGGCTGAGGCAGGGGGATTGCTTGAGCCCAGGAGTTTGAGGTTATAGTGAACTAGGATCATGCCACTGCATTCCAGCCTGGGCAACAGACTGAGATCCCATGCTGTAGCGAATATCCCTGTGTGTCGTCCTGATCTACCCATGCAAGTACTCCTGAAGGGTGCAAGTACTCCTGAAGGGTGAGTGCTGATAAATATTGAGAACTTGCCTTCCAGAAAGATGGAACAATTACATTGCCACAAACTGTGTTTTTGTGTAGCCATTTTATCACATCCTCACCAAAACCAAAATCACACAAATCAAATTGGTTAAAAAAATGCATGTGTGTGTGTGGAGGGGGGTGTGGATTTTGCATTTCTGTAGTAAAGAATGAAATTCATCTTTTCTTTTTTTTTTTTTTTTTTTTGAGACGGAGTCTCGCTCTGTCACCCAGGCTGGAGCGCTGTGGCCGGATCTCAGCTCACTGCAAGCTCCGCCTCCCGGGTTCACGCCGTTCTCCTGCCTCAGCCTCCCAGGTAGCTGGGACTACAGGCGCTGCCACCTCGCCCGGCTAGTTTTTTGTAGTTTTTAGTAGAGACGGGGTTTCACCGTGTTAGCCAGGATGGTCTCCATCTCCTGACCTCGCGATCCGCCTGTTTCGGCCTCCCAAAGTGCTAGGATTACAGGCTTGAGCCACCGCGCCCGGCCTCATCTTTTCATGTTTATTGGCCAGTTGTGTTTCCCCTCTTTGGATTGTATATTTGTATCTCTTGCTCATTTTTCATTGGGTCATTGTAAATTAGCAATAGACATTAGTTTTAATTTTAATAGAAATTATATAATATAAATCAATTTTAAGGGTAATATAAATTTCTTTTTTTTTTTTGTTTTGAGACAGAGTCTCGCTCTGTCTCCCAGGCTGGAGTGCAGTGGCACAATCTCGGCTCACTGCAACCTCCACCTCGCAGGCTCAAGCCATTCTCCTGCCTCGGCCTCCCGAGTAGCTGGGACTACAGGTGTGTGCCACCACGCCCAGCTAATTTTTGTGTTTTTAGTAGAGACGGGGTTTCACCATGTTGGCCAGGCTGGTCTTGAACTCCTGACCTCAGGTGATCCACCTGCCTTGGCCTCCCAAAGTGCTGGGATTATAGGCATGAACCACCGTGCCCGGCTAATAGCAATTTCATTATAAATTAACATTATAAATTAGTTCATACATTATATGTTTATAAATGAGTTTATTAATTAGCAATATAAACTATTATCATATGTTATAAATATTTTTGCAGTTTATGATGAGAGGTTTTTAAAATTTTTTAATTTTCTACATAGTAGTTTTATGTAGATACTGATGTAATAGTATTTACATAGTCAGATCTGTCACTTTCCTTTGCCTCATCTGACTTCAGTTTTCACACCTAAAATGTTTTTCCCTATCCTTACTTGTAAACCCTCAGTTTTCTTCAAGAACTGTTTTGTTTACATTGAAACCTTTAATCCATTTGAATTTTTTTCAATGGGAGGTAGGAATGGAACATTTTCCTCCCAGATAATGAGCCAGTTTTAATGCCATTTATTAATGTATCCATTTTTTACCTTGTTCCTCTTAAAAGACGCTTCGAGAGCTGTATGAAGAAGCCTGATGGCACCGAGCTAGGCCTCTCTAGAGGCTGGGTGGTAAAGACCATGGAGAGACATAACCGTAACTCCTGCTCAGGGCACCAGCTTCTCTGGGTGCCCGATGCTGGTGGTGGCTGTCACTGCGAGCAGGGCTAGCCAGAGGAGCTGGACGAGTCTGTGCTGTCGTCCCTCTGCGGCATGCTGGGAGACAGCGAGCTGGGGAGGACAGGGAGAACAGAACGTGCTCACAAAGAGGAGGTAGGAAGGTTGGATCCCTGATGAGCCTTGGAACGGAGGTGGGGAGAAGCAAGGACGTGTGGAAGCAGCAAGAAGTGGAAGAGAGGGAGGCTGAGGGGAGGAAACATCGAGTCACTGAGGCCAAGTAGCAGGAGCTCAACTGAAGAAATGAGATTGGTGGTGGGTTTTCCGTATATCGCCGGGTCTGACTGCCAGTCTGCTGCTCCTCCAAGGCCTCAGTGGCTGTGGCACGAAACATCCTGCGGGGCTTGTAGGGTGGACGCTGTACCCTCACATTTGGGCCATTTTTCAGGTGGAGCCTTTTGCCAGCTTGACCGAGGCCGTGCGGAGCTCCGTTCCCCGACTGCTCATCAACCGGGACTTAGTGGGACCCTTGGCGTGGCGTCCTCGCGGCAGGGACGTGGCCCAGCTGGGGGACGTGGTTCACAGCGTGGAAAGGCTAGTGGAGCTTCTGGGCTGGACAGAAGAGATGCGGGACCTTGTCCAGCGGGAAACTGGGAAGGTACAGACTGCTGAGGAGGACCATCCAAGGGGCTGCCCTCCTCACTGCTCTAGGGTGTGGTCTCCCTCGTATGGAACCCCGCTGGCTAACACAGTAACAGTCATAACCGATGATGCTGTGAATCCTGCACCAGGTGCTACCTGGACCTGATTGGGTATTACTTTCAATACCTCCATTTAGAGATGAAGAAACAGATGCTAACAGGCCAAGCAGGGACATGGTCCAGACACTCAGGGCTGATGAGTCTACACTATTAACAGACTATAAGCATTACCTTCACTCCCTAAAGTAAAGCAGCCAACAGTGTTCCTCTAAGGCCTGGTATGTGATTCTGAGATGATACGGGTTAAAGAACTTTGAGAAGCTAAAGTTCTCTGCATCTGTGTGGGATGAAGGCTACATTAGTGATGCTTTTCGGAAGTAATTGGTATGAGAGCCATTGATCGATTATAATCCGCGGAGGAAAGCCAAAGAGGCTTGATGCTTTCTTTCTAAGAGATTCCAAACCGCCTGTAAACCAGTGAAGTTACAGAAAATGCAGTTTCCCATGAGAATCATGTAGCATGTGTAGCCTTGATATTAAGGGTTTTCAGTGGGAGGTAGCATTAAGCATTTAAAGTCCAGCGTTATGATTACAGGTAGATGTGACACTGTCCAAAGGGGATTTCACCAGTGTGTTAGTATGTTCTCATGCTGCTAATAAAGGCATACCTGAGACTGGGTCATTTATAAAGGAAAGAGGTTTAATGGACTCACAGTTCCATATGGCTGTGGGGGCCTCACAATCACAGTGGAAGACAAGGAGGAGCAAAGTCCCGTCTTCCACGGCGGTGGGCAAGAGGACGTGTGCAGGGGAACTGCCCTTTCGAAAACTGTCAGATCTTGTGAGACTTACTCACTACCACAAGAACAGCATGGAAAAGCCCCGCCCCCATGATTCAGTTACTTCCACTTGGCCCCATCCTGGACCCGTGGGGATTATTACAATTCAAGGTGAGATTTGGGTGGGGACACAGCCAAACTGTATCAACCAGCATATATCACAGTTGATGCTCCTCTTGTCTTCCAAGGCAGATGTCTCAGGAAATCCTGATCCTTTTTCCTCGTCCACAGCTGTGGCTGCCTCATGGCTCAGGGCCATGGGGTCAGTACTCTCCTTACCTCCACCAGTCCGAGACCTCCAACCTCTGGTCGCAGGCTGATTTTTTACCAATCATGGTCACTTCATTATGGTAGCAGGGAACCCAGCTAACAACGAGGCTTAAACACTGAGAGGCGAGTGCCTCCTGGCCAGCTCACAAGGCAGCAGAGGTCTTAGATCAGTCCAGCAGGCTTTTTTGAGGGAGCCTTTTCCTGCTCTGACTTCCTATTTTCTTTTTTTTGTAACGGAGTTTCACTCTTATTGCCTAGGCTAGAGTGCAGTGGCGTGATCTCGGCTCACTGCATCCCTGCCTCCCGGGTTCAAGTGATTCTGCTGCCTCAGCCTCCTGAGTAGCTGGGATTACAGGCGCGCACCACCATGCCCGGCTTTTTGTACTTTTAGTAGAGACGGGGTTTCACCATGTTAGTCAGGCTGGTCTCAAACTCCTGACCTCAGGTGATCCACACGCCTTGGCCTCCAAAGTGCTGGGATTACAGGTGTGAGCCAGCATGCCCGGGCCCAACTTCTGTTTTCATAGAAAAGCAGATTGTAATTCTGGTAGCTCCTGTGGGGTTTTGGAAGTGGCCCAACAGGATTTGAACTGTATAATGTAGTTTCACGCAAATTTATGTAAAATGGGTTATGACTTTTTGTTTTTAGAAGAATTACTATCCAAGGGGTTACTTTTCCAAATAGTGGATGGTTTTAAGCACACGAGCATCAGTACATCTTGATTTGGGCACTTCAGGTCCCTTAGAATGAGGCTCTCCGTTTAGCCACCCTGCTCTGCCCAGGCCTGCTGGGATCCTCTTAGCCTGCACAGCAGCAGTATTTGCAGAAAGCAGCTTGTTTTGTGAGATATTTTGCATGTTTGCAGCTAGATCTGTTTGACCAGAGATCTGCTGGCCTGCCTGGGTGTGTTAAGAGATAGCTGATACCCTCTGTCTTCTGTGTTCCAGCTTAATGGACCAGACAAATAGGATGATGGCTGCCCCCACACAATAAATGGTGACATAGGAGACATCCACATCCCAAATCTGACGAGACCTCATGGCTAATTTTGGTCAAACCAGAATATGTGAACTGAGTGGACACCGGAGGCTACCACTGGAATGCCTTCTCAGGCCGTGAGCTGCGCTGACTGGTAGGGCTGTGTTTACATTCAGGGCCGCCCTGTCACATATACAAAGGAACTGCCTGCCTGCCTGCCTGTTTGCTGTGTTGAACTCTTCACTCTGCTGAAGCTCCTAGTGGAAAAAGCTTTCTTCTGTGACCCTCTTGAACTGAACAGACCGACTGGAATCCCAGACCGAGTTTGCTTTCTGTGCCCAGGTGAAGGGCAAGCTCAGCATCTGTTGGTTAGAAGATCCAGACTTGGGCCGAGCAGCCCCCAGCCCTCTTCATGTCCCAAAGTGTAGTCCTGAGGCCCTAGTGCTGCACTTCTAGCATGTCGGTCTCCTTTAGTAGGGCTGTTTTTAATGAGAGAAAATCTGTTCTTTATTTCCAGCATGAAATATATTTAGTCTCCTCAGAGGGACTGCAAGGGTTGACATGAGTTGGAAAAAGGGAACCCTGGAGCACATGGCATCCCCTCTGTGGGAAGTCTGAGGACTGAAGGCATGTGTCCCTGGGTTTATTGGAGATGGCCCAGCTCCTCCCTCTGAAGGTGGTCACATTCTGTTGATTCTCCATACTCAGCCTCTCCTCCAGAAACAGATCTGTTCCAGAACATCCCAGCACTTTCTATCTGGTCTCCTGTCCCCACACTAGCCCCCCTCCCCCAGGGCTTCCTCCAGTGACAGAGCTAATCTCTGAGACAGGGAAGGCATTACTCACTTCAAACCAAGGTGAGTCCTGGTCACCTGCTGGATTGTGACATACGAGGTAGAATCCACTGAGCTCCCACTTCTGCACAGGCTCCTTCTCCTGGGGCAGCACCAAGCCTAGCTCTGATGGCTCGCCCTGTCAGGCACCAGCTGCTTCCTCCTGGGCTCTTACCCAAATGCACATCCTCCTTCCTGGCATCAGATTACCTGCATGTTTCCCCAGACAAAAGCACTTCCCATTCCTGAACCTTGCCTACCCTGGGCTGAGCTGATGGGAATAGATTTAATGACAGTGACTCCCAGGAAGGGGGTCCTGTGACTGCTCTGGTAAGAACAAAAGGTGGAACTGGTGACCTAGGAAAAGTGTTGAATTCTAAAAAGAATGAAATTAGTTTCTAACTCTAGTTAATGTTCCTTTTTTATTTTATTTTTTTGAGAGTCTTGCTCTGTCGCTCAGGATGGAGTTCAGTGTTGCGATCTCAGCTCACTGCAACTTCCGCCTCCCGGGTTTAAGCGATTCTCCTGCCTCAGCCTCCTGGGTAGCTGGGACTACAGATGTGTCCCACCACGCCTAGCACAGGGGCATATTTGTAGTAGAGACGGGTTTCGCTATGCTGGCCAGGCTGGTCTCGAACTCCTGGCTTCAAGTGATCCACCTGCCTTGGCCTCCCAAAGTGCTGGGATTCCAGGCATGAGCCACTGTGCCTGGCCCGTTTATTTGATAATTTACACATATATTCACACATATATTTTTGCCCAAAACTCTTTATTTCAAGATGACGTTTCTGTGGCTATGTGTGGTATGTGGTATAAATCTCAATCTATGGTCACACAGGGGCATTTTCCTTCTTCTAAGTGTAGTCTAAACCAGTAAGAAGGAGGTTTAATTGCCAAAACCAGTAAGAACTTGGGCACTGTGGATACTACAGTGGGCAGGTGAACGAGGACCAAGAATGTCTAAGAGGCCTCCAGCCCTGCGCTCAGTGAAGGCAGGACAGAAACAACAGAGCGTACATACCTTGGAAGTGTGTGTTCTGACATAGTCGTATAGAAAGTTCTGACAGGTTCTTTCTCCCTGGGAAGTGCAGCACATGCCCCAACACACTGGCTCTGCCAGCGTGCCCATCCCAGATGTGCTTGCTTTGTGCACACCCACACCCAACCCCTGCCCTCCCATATGCTCTTCTGTGTGTCCAGGTAGGCCCTGCCCTCAGGCAGCAGCTTCTGAACACATTCCTCTTGGCACAGACAAAAGAAAGTACTTTGTCTGCGGAATTCAAGGCTGAGCCCTGAGTTCTAGCACAAGAAGACCATTGCAGTCCAGAGATAAGAAACTGGACCAGAGGCAAATCATGAACAGAACCTTGGGAGTAAAGAGAAGGGGTTTCTAAGATGGAGAGAGGAGTGTGGAGCCACTGGGATGTGGCTTCCCCAGGTTGCAACCCCAAGGAAGTCTCTGGAAGCAGCACCAGTTCTGATGGGAGAGCAGAAGAGCTGCCATCCTCAGTCAGGGTCTGAGTCAGGGTCCGAGGAGAGCTGCTGCTCCATAGTCTCGCACATGGCATCCTGTAGGGACGTAAGATGACCCCGGGGACTCATCCCCATTGGCTGGATGACTCTGTTCCTGTGGGGGAAAGGTGCAATGGGACTGGGGAAGGGGCCCAGTTGGCCATGCAGGGGTCCTGCTCACCCCTGGCTGCTACCTTCTTCTCCACCCAGTAGGCTGCTCTCATTTACCAGGGAAGCCTGGTTGGACCTTCTGTTAATTGGGCCCAAATCCTAACTGCTATCTCATGGCTTTAAGCAGTTTCTTAATTTAGACATCTAAATTGGCCTTAAGCAGTCTGTTCATTTGGACACTGGGCCATCTCCAATAAGTGTAGCAACGTTAGACAGTCTCTTTTTTTTTTTTTTTTGGAGACGAAGTCTCACTCTGTCGCCAGGCTGGAGTGTAGTGGTGCAATCTCAGCTCACTGCAATATCTGCCTCTCAGGTTCAAGTGATTCCCCTGCCTCGACCTCCCAAGTAGCTGGGACTACAGGCACACACCACCATGCCCAGCTAACGTTTTTTTGTATTTTAGCAGAGACGGGGTTTCACCATGTTGGCCAGGATGCTCTCGATCTCCTGACCTTGTGATCCACCTGCCTCAGCCTCCAAAAGTGCTGGGATTACAGGCATGAGCTGCCATGCTCGGCCTTAGAGAGTCTCTTAATTTCTCTGGGCCTCAGTTATCATCTGTAAAATGGGCACAATACTGATCTCAATATACCCATCCCCTGGGAGAATTTCCTCCAGGGCAAGTGATTTCAAACATCAGCAATGCAACCTAACACCAGGATCCTAAGCTCTCCTCTGATCCTACCTCCTGGGGCTCACAAGACAGGATGTGGGTCAGCTCTCCCTTCTCCCAGCTACAGGCCCCTCCTCATGCCACACACCTGGAGAGCTTGTCAAACATGGTCACTAGCTTCATGGCCTCGTGCTCCTTCTGCTCCTCCGTCATTCCCTCCATAGGGTTAGGCGGCTTCTCCTCCACCCTCCCGGTCACCGGGTTTATGCTGTTTCCCAGCAGGTGGAATGTGGGGAACGCGTTAGTGACTCTCCAGGACAGGAGGCAAGCCACCTATTTTCCCAGTGGGGTGAGGTGGGCAAGGCAACTGCGGGAAGAGGCCTCCCTCCAGAAGCGGCACTGGTAACCAGCAACTGCCACCTGCCACCTTCTGGTATCCCAGATAGCACTTAGGGACAGGTGCTTGATTCTGGAAGGTCTTGCCCACTGGTCATCCTGTCCCACCCTACAGGGGTCCACATGGGTGTGTAAGCAGGGACTAGGGGGCTGTGAGTGGAGACCCGAGGGGGTGTTGGGGGCACACACCTGGCCTTGGCTTCCTTGTACTCGTCTGTGTCTGTGTCCTCATCCTCCGAGTACTGGCCCTCAGGCCGGCCTCCCGCCATGAGGCCCCTGGCAGCCAGAAGGCCAGCCGCATTCCCATAGCCCGTGTACTTGATGAATCGGGGCACTGGGGGCAAGGCAGAGGTCAGTGTGCAAGGCTGGCTGAGGTGGGGGGGCTGGGACCCGGATCTCCATAACTCACCACTCTCAGAGCACAGGACAAACAAGAACTCGGCGGCCACTCTCTTCACATCTGTGTCCAGGTGTGTCATGAGGCGGACAAGCTTGTTTCGCAGCATCTCCCCAACCTCAGGCCGTGTCCTCACATCCCGCAGAGGGGGCAGCACCTGGGGAGGTGGCCGTCCCTAAGCTTGGGCTTGGTCTGTGATCAGGGCCGAAACTACATCCCCCGGGAGTGCCAGCTCCTCAGTCTCATACCTGGGCCTTCAGGAACTTCCTGGCTGGGCGGTGCATCCGGGCACATTCGGTCAGCACGCTCAGCACGGGAGCTACGCTCTCCTTCAGCCTGTGTGTCTGTAGAGGAGCCTCTGTCATCGTGGCTGTGCTCCTGCCTAATCTGAGACTGGTGCAGAGTTACACCCCCCACCGCCCCTTCCCACCAACGTATACGGCAGCTGGTCCTGGTGGTAGAGGTTTGGGAAGAGGCCCCTCTGCAGTTAGTCAGCGGAAGCCCAAGAGTGGGTGGTGGGTGTCTGTGTCACTTTTGAAAAGGACAGGCACAGAGCCGCACACAGAGGTACTGGTAAGCTTTTTGACTTGGGAGAAATAACTGCTTTAAGTCTAATTACCTCAACTATAAACCAGGGCTGGGAAGAAAACACAAAGCAATTAAAGCTTTAGACTGGCACACACATTGCCCTCAGATGTTGGTGGCAAAAAGAAACGAGAACCGAATCCCCGCTCTGGGTACTTCATGGACAGACAGCAGGGAGTTCCTGACCCTCCTAGCATAATGTGCCTGGACCCCAGCACCAGCAGTGTCAGCGACAGCGACAGGCACAGACAACCCCCCGGCTGTACATCCAATGCCAGCTCCCTACCCTGACTGGCTCGCACGCACCATGTGTGTCCCCTGCTTAGGCAGGTAGATTCCCAAGAGGTCTCCTAAATCTCGGTTTATTGTGCTCCAGCCTGCTTTCTGCAAGCTCCTGGAGGATGGTTAGAGCCCTAGCTGTCCAGATGCCCTGTAGTGCAGTCACAGGAATCAGAGGGAAGCTTTGATCTGAGGTTCCTACGGGTCTCCTCAGGATGTTGAGGGACAGCTATGCTTGTAGTCAAGGGCTGCCTGTGTCTGGGAGTTAAAAGCAGGGACTCGGGGGCTTCTCAGGACCACTCAATAAAGATCCACAAAGATTTAAGAAGTAAAACCTTCAAGTGTGTGGAAGGTGTCCACATGCTTCTCATGAAGGAAGGGTCTAGTTTGTTGCCAGGCTGGACCACAGAACAGCCGGAAGAAAAGTCCGTATCACACCACCAAGATGATTTCCACTTACCAGTGTGGACAGTGTAGAAGCACTGACCACAGCTGTGCAGGAGAACCAGTGCCAGAGCCACTGGGGGAGCCTGTACAGCCATCCCCAGCCTACCTGGTGCAAACGCTTCTCTAGGAAGATGAGGAGGGCACGAATCACATCCATATTCACTCCCATGAACTCCACGGAGTCTCCGTGTGGCTCCAGGGTGAGGAGAACATCCAGACATTTGAGAGGCAAGTTCCCCAGGAGGTTCACTGCGTGGCTGGGGACAGATGTAGGTGGGGGTCTCAATAGGGCTAATCCCTCAGCACAGATGCAATCTTTGTGCCCCCACTGAACCACACATTACATGAGCTGGCGTCTGAGGTCCCAAAGGGGCAGCACTGGGGACTAAAGCCAAGGGCAGAGACTGATCTGAGAGGCACTGCCACTCAGCTGTACAGTGGGGTCCCCTGGGGAAGTGGGGGCACTGAGACACCCTGCCTCCCCTACCCTGTCTGGGCCAAAGCACCAGACCATCTCTGGAAACCACACCGGGTGGACCAAGAACGGGGACACGGAGCCAATGTGCCCTAGTAAATACCACACTGTCTGTTGCCACTACCCAAGGCCCAGGTGGCACATTCCTGCCCCCAAATTCATGGCTGTTGTCCTGGCCACATATTAGAAGCACCCATTAGTCTCTGGAAACACACGGATGTCCAGTCTCACTCACCCAGACAAAGTCAGACCCTCTAGGGTGGGGCCTGGGCTCTCAGGTGGTTCTGGTTCATGGCCAGGGTTGAGGATGACCATCTACAAATGTGGACACACTTCCCTCCCAGAAAAAGCCCCATCCTCACCCATGGAACTCTTCTGTGCGGTCTCCAGCAGTAGCAATCATCACACTGTGCCGGAGAAGGGTCCCCAGGTGTCGGTAAAGAGCAGCGTCTTCCTGACCAAAGAAAGAAGGGTTCCTTTGAGGAGCGCCACTCATCCCACTGCTGCCTGCTGAGGCTCTACTGTCTGTTGCACTCCAGGACTGTGTGGCAATGACTGTGCACCTCCTGTACTGCACACTTGGTCCCCTGGGGTCTCCTAGGTGACTCTGGCTAGTGCTGGGGGCAAAAGATGACCACTGCTGTCTTCCTAAAAACTCCGTAAGTATTCTTCTAAGAGCACTTCCCTGATTAGGAATGTTAACACATACCCTTGGGATGAAGTCACACTCTGTCTCGGCCCCACTCACAGCCTCATGGTGGAGGATCTCTTACAGTCTCCCCGGAGAGCCCACAGCCCCCTGCCAGGCAGCAAGAGCCAGAAGTGGCCTCTACTTCCCTCAGAATCCTTCCCTAAGGTCCCAGCCCAGAACTGGCATCTCCTTGGCCTTGTCCCAACAGGCTGGGAGGTCCTGTCCTCTCCATGTCTGACACCCAGAAACCTGAAGGTACCCAGTGGGAAGCAGGTCCAGGAAATGTTGGAGCTGAGTTGAGACCCATCCATGGGTTGAGGTCAGCGCTCACCTCGTCCACCTCCCCCTTGATGGAGTCGAGGGTGATGTTGAAGAGCACTTTGAGGATCTCCATGGCCCGCTCAGTCTCTTGGGAAGGAAGGAGCTTGGGTGGGTTCCCTTCAGGAGTCACCCCCAGTGTCAGCTCCAGTGTGTCAGTCAGCAGATGCACTCCTTTCAGCTCCTGAAACAGCTGCTGGCGCACATCGGTGCGGAGTGCCGTTAGCAGGAAGAGGAGCCTCAAGTCAAAGAACTGGACATCGTGGGGGAAGCTCCTCTCACGGTACAGCCCCACACGCTCTGTGAGCTTCACCACTAGGCGGGCCTCTGCTGCCAGCATCTGTGCCACAGGGCTGCTGAGTACGAGGTTGCACAGGCACTTGAGGGACTCCAGTACAACATCCATGTCGGGGGAGTCTGGGACGGACCCCTCAGAGCCACAGATGTCAGCATAGCAGGCCAGTGCCTGCAGGCTCTGGCGGCTGGTGAACGGGTCCAAGCAGTTGCGGTCCCGGGACAGGATTCGGACACTCTGCAGCCAGGTGACACGGTGGGAGGGTGGCAAGCCCTGTTCCAGGACCGAGACCAGCAGCTCCGCCAGTCTCTGTGGGCAGGGAGAAGAGCGGCTCCACCAGGCCCCTCTTCCTGGGGCCACCCGTCCCTGTCCCTTTACCCCTCGGGCCAGCACCCACCTTCCGGTCCTCCTGTTGAGCATCATCAAACGTGAAGCTCTGGGAGTGCTGCAGAGAGAACGAGTGAATTCAAGTCCACAGAGGGGCAGTATCCGCGCCTGCTGATGGGGGGCGGCCTATTGGCCTCTAACTCAGGCAGCAGCCACTGCTCAGAAGGGGTGGCAGGGTCTACACTCGCCCCCATCCCTAGACACCTGCCACCCAACGGGTGCACCCCAGACACTCTCCCCCCAACACTGCATCCCTGACCTGCCACCCTGACCCCGCCGCGTCCCCTAAGCTTGCTGACACAAGCCCTGCCTCACCCACACCCTCCCGACCACCCGCGCACGACCCTGCCCCACCCCCTCCGTGCCCGCCCCCGCCCCCGGCCTCAGGCGGCCGCTCACCTCCTGGTTGTACGACCGCAGAGCTTCCATAATCACATCCTCCTTCCCCGTCTCCACGGCTTCTGCAACCGCCCGGGGCTCCATGGCGCCCCCGGAACCCGGCGCGGGGAAGGCGGGACGGGCCCTTCCTCAACCGTTCCCGGCTGCAGTTCGCCGGCCCCGCCCTGGCCCAGAAAGCCCCGCGCCAGCGCGCGGGGGAGGCCGGGACGGGACGCGGCGTCTGGTGACGCTTTAAGGGGGCGCGGCCTGAGGCGGCACTGGCGGCTCGGAGGTTTGAAGACCCGAGTCGGGGCCGAGTCGCCCTGCACCGAACTGACCCCCCTCCCTGTGACCGGGGCTT
This sequence comes from Rhinopithecus roxellana, assembly GCF_007565055.1. Taxonomy (NCBI): domain Eukaryota; kingdom Metazoa; phylum Chordata; class Mammalia; order Primates; family Cercopithecidae; genus Rhinopithecus; species Rhinopithecus roxellana. Next base: position 14,079,817 of record NC_044563.1, on the reverse strand, counting down.
CTGGGGCCGGAATTTCCAACAGGAAAGGATCTCAGTCCCCACCGTGTCCTGCCACACACACAGTGACGCCCCTCGAGCTCCACAGAACCGATGGGAGGGAGAGGGGAAAGCCGAAGTGGAAAAGACTTTTCAGTCCTGGGCCATTGGGTTCGTTAGGCGTTTGCTGGGGAATGCAGGCGAACGGGATTCCCAGGTCCCTGCCTTTGTGGAGCTATGTTCCAGAGGGGAAGGCAGACAAGAAAAAACAAAAGGACAGGAGGCGGTCACAGGGCTGTGCTTCAAAAGAAGCAAAAGGTGACTGCCGGGCTGCAACGGGCTGTGAGGAAGTGCTGTTTTTGCTAACACTGGACGATGGGAAGCGAGCCGGGAAAAGACTGGAGGAGCCGCTCCAGGCAGAAGGAGCAGCACTTGCAAAGGTGGAAGGGCCGTGAGGGGCCGAAAGAAAGGGGAGCAACCCAGTCTGGCCTGGACTCAGTTCCCTCTTGAAAAGCAAAGATCCTGCGTGTCCGTTTCAGTGGCCATCAGGAGGGTTCAGTGACGCACAGGAAGCGCGGTCCACTCGCTCTTCTAACCAGTGCCCGGGAGCAAAGGCGTCTACGGCCCCCACTCCTCGTGCCGCCTCCCAGTCTCTCTCCCCGCTTTACTTTCCTGTAGTGCTTTCTGCACACCTGTATTCGACGCGGCGCGCACTCGCGGGCACTAGCGAGGCGCCGATCTCCACTTGACAGAGGAGGCACCCTTGCCCCTCCACACCCCGGGTTCCTTGCGGGCTTCTGCCCGAGGGGCCTGCTCCTCCCTCATAACCCGCCCGTGAATCCGTCCTAACCGTTAGGACCTAACCCACGGAAGCGTCTTTCCACCACCATCGTCTTGGCACTGAGCAGGCAAACGGCCCCGCCCCGCCCCACGTTCACAGGAACAACAAACAAACGTCACATCCGCGGTGCTGCTGTAATCCCAGCACCTTGGGAGCCCGGCAGGCGGGGGCTGCAGTGAGCTGCGATCGCGCCACTGCCTGGGCGACAGTGCTGAAAATAAGTCACAGCGACGCCCATCGCTTCCGCGCTCCGCGGTTCCCCACCCTCTGCCCTAAGCCGGAAATCCGCGAGCCCGACGCGGAAGCGGCTGGGCCATCTAGGGGCGTGGTTGGCGCGGAGGCGGGGCCATCGCTGGCGGGGGGCGGGGCCGGAAACCCCTTCCCCGTGACTGCGCCACGTCTGAGGCGGCTGTGGCAGCGTCGGTGTCGGCGTCCAGGAGCCGGGGCAGGGCACGATGGCGGACTGGGCTCGGGGTGAGCGCGGGAGAGCGAAGCTGTTGGGGGCAGGGCCGGGCCGGAACCAACGCCGCTGCCTGTAGAGCCGCGTGCGCCTGCCTCTGGCCCCGCTGGGGTGACCTCGGCGGGGAGGACCCTGTGAGGGGGGCGGATTCGGATCCTTCCGGGTCCCAGCAGGGCCGGGTTTCGGCCGGCACTGCCGCTAGGAAGGACGGCGGGCGGGGCGGCCCAGCAGCTCCAGCGAGGGGTCGCGCAGCTGCGGGGTCCCCCCACTCCCCGCCGCTCCCTGTGAGATCGTTTTGCATGGGTGCGGGGTGAGCGGGAGTCTCGGCATTCGACAGGTCCCGAGGCCAGGCCCTCGGAGTAGAGGCTGTGCTCCGCTGGTGTCCAAGCAGGCCTCTGCTAACTAACTTGGGCCTCAGTGGCCCCATTTCCCCTCCTGGAGCCCGTGTTCTTCTCTGCAAAGTGGGATATTGATACTTGTCTTTCTGAGTTGTTATGATGATGAAAGGAATTAATGAACATGAAGTGATTGGAAGGGCGCTGGCATCCCTTCCTTACGTTGAAGCTAGGGAGGAGGTGGTTCTCACCCACCTGAGGTGACAGAAATTCCTTATCGCCTGGCCCAGCCTGTCACAGGCCAGGCCTCTGCAAGCGCTGTGCCCTGGGTGTTGCAGGAAGTCCTGTGTGGGATGCAGACCAGGGATCCCGCTCCTGGTCGACCTCAGCCCCCATCTCGGGAAACTGGGAACTTTGCTCAGCCCTTTTCTGTGCGGTAAAGGGCCTTCCCAATGTTCTGTCCTGGTTCCTTGCCACCTCTTCAGGACCCAGCTTAAAGGTCGTCCCTGCAGGAGCCTTTCTGCTGCCCTGCTGGGTACTTTTCTCAAGTCTTTCCTATGCTTTTAGCAGAGTTTACTCTTTTTCTATAAGAATGGGCTGCACATACACAGATGGCGACCTCCCTGGATGCAAGTGTCACATCTTACTAGCATCCCAGGGCTGGGTCCAGTTTTTGCTACACAGTTGCAGAAGGTGCTGGTGGACCGAACCCATTGTGGGTGCTGGCCCATCCCCACCTGGATATGTACACAGGACACGTGTTCACATGACAGGCCCTTGCACACGTCGTCCTTTATGCAGCCTGTCTCACATGTGCAAGATTCACCTGCTGGAACCTAGGTTAGGGCCCCTAGATTTCCAACTCACCCAGTTGTGGTTGGAGTGAGAGGGGTCAGGTGCCTCGCTCACGGATGGATGCCATCCCTCAGCCCCTCTCTTTTCTCAGCTCAGAGCCCGGGTGCTGTGGAAGAGATTCTAGACCGGGAGAACAAGCGAATGGCCGACAGCCTGGCCTCCAAAGTCACCAGGCTCAAATCGGTCAGTGGTGGTCTGTCCTCTTACCTCCACCTGGTGCCCTTGGGGAATGGGGATCAGAGGGAAGGTAGAGGGCCCAGAGGAGTTTCAGGCAGTTTTCCATCCTCCTTGTTCGATTCGTGGCTGTGCTCACCTGCATGAGGCCCCAGCTGACACCTGGACCTTCCTACTGCTGCCCCACTGTGTCTGGCAGAGTTGTTGGCAGGGTTTGTCTGGTCTGGGAAGGGTGAGTGCTGTATTATGTGTCTGCTGTGGCCCAACCCTGCCCTCTCTGTGTGCTGAACAGCTTGCCCTGGACATCGATAGGGATGCAGAGGATCAGAACCGGTACCTGGATGGCATGGTAAGGGCCCACAGTGTGCGTGAATCAGTGCCCTGCCCCCAGCACTACCTGCTACAGAGCTTGCAGTGTCTCCCTCAGCACTGGTGCGGGTGGGCGGTCAAATCACCACTTCTGTGTGATCTTGCTGGGATTCCTCCCTTAGGACTCGGATTTCACAAGCGTGACTGGCCTGCTTACAGGGAGTGTGAAGCGCTTTTCCACAATGGCAAGGTCCGGACGAGACAACCGGAAGCTTCTGTGTGGCATGGCCGTGGGTCTAATTGTGGCCTTCTTCATCCTCTCCTACTTCTTGTCGAGGGCAAGGACGTGAGCCAGTGGGAGCTGGTGTCTGTGGGTGCCAAGGGCAGCCAGGGTCTTCCCTGCCTGGCGTCTTGGGCTCCGGAGGACTTACCTACAAAGTACTCCTTTGAAATTATAATCGTGGGCCAGGAATCTTCCTTCTGTGTGGCAGGAGGCTGTGGCTGCCTGTGACCTGATGAGCTCATGTTGGCTGGTCCCATGTGTGGAAGGGACTGTCTCGGGGAAACCAAGGCCCAGCCCCTCCCCCCTCCCCCAGGTGCTAGAGACACAAGCAGAGCTGGGGCCACAGCGTGTCTGGAGGAGCCAGGTCTGAGCAGAGCAACTATTGAATCCCAGACGTGGCCACCTGTGGCCTGCAGCTTTTCTCCCAGCTCTTGAACAGCTTGCCCTGGACATCGATAGGGATGCAGAGGATCAGAACCGGTACCTGGATGGCATGGTAGGCTGACATCTGAAGGCTCCACGGTCATGTCCTTGTCTGGATGAGGCCATGTCTGTGATCCAAGGTTCCTGGAACTGACACAGGAAGGGACTGTGAACCCTAAGTGGGTGCTATCTCCTCCGACTGAGGCTTCTCAGCCTGGAGATGGCAGTTACTCCTGGCCATGGTTGCTGAGTACGGGAGACCAGTGCGGCCACCCTGCTGTGAGTTCTCTGTGTCTACTCTCCAGTCCTGCAGATGAAGTGAGACCCCTGGGGAGAACGGGCTGTGGATGAAGGAGTGGACTGCAGCCTTGGCCTAGCCACTGGGCGGGATCCTTTTGGGTCATGTTACTTTGTATCCAGGAGCAGAAACTTGTATTCTCAGGATTCAGGATCTACCCAGCACCAAAGATGTATTTTCAGAAGAACAGACCTAGAAATGGGCCTGTCTGGCATTTCAGAGTCAGGCAAAGCAGGCAGGGCCGGGGAGCTACTGTGGGTCTACACAAGAAGGTTCCTGTGAGGCTATCAGTTGTTGCCATATAGCTTGCTGGTAACTCTGGCGCCTCCGCCAAGCCCTGCCAGACTCCTCTGGCTGTGATGGCGTTCTGTGCCATCCTCGTTGTCCCCAGCCTCTGCAGGATGCCCTCCCTACCCACCTCTCCCTGGGCCTTCCCTGTCCACTGGGCTGGGCTCATGTTCAAACCACTGGACTGGCAGGGCAACGGCTTCTCCCCACCTCAAGGTGAGGTCCTTGCCCCCTTGGCATAAAAACACCTTTAAAGCATGAGCCGTGTGCTTCTGTGCCCTTCTCTGTCCTGTTCCAATCTTCTGCCTCCCAGTCATTCCTTGGGGACTATGGGATCACTGTCCCCCAACCTGTGTGGTCACACCGTGTGTCCTGTCAATCCAGAACTGCCTCTGAGCTCCAGGCTGACCACAGATCAGCCACAGCCTGGTACCTGCAGCCCCACTTTGCTCACCCTTCCCCTCCCCTCCTTCCTTCCACACAGCAAGCCCACCTTTCTCCATGCACGCTCACCATAGCCCCCTTCCTTGTGACCTGAGCCCTCCGTTGTACCTGGCTGAGACTGTCAGCCTCCTGGAGGAGTCCACCTTCTTCCCCTATGCAGTGCAAGCTCACTTCTCACCCAGCAAGGTGGACTCACCTGCCCCCATGTCTCTGGGGCTTTGCTGTTGCCCTGAAACCTAGCTGGGCTGGTCTTGCTCCCAGCTTGCTTCCCCCTTCTCGGATGTCCCTTTGCAGGCCCGTCGTTCCTCAGGCACCAGTGTCCTTGTCTGCCACGGCGAGCTCATCAGGGGCTTGTACCCTGGTCACCAAGCATGGTAGCAGCTGCCTGCGTTGGGTCTCCATCTGGTCACTGCAGGAGCCAACCCTTTATCTCCCATATTTTCTTGGGCCATGGAGGGCTGACCTCCATTTTGGTGAATGTGGCTGAGCTGTGGTAACCAGCTATACCCCAGGTGCGCTTCCCATGGTTGGTGGTACCCGCCCACCTTGCTGATGTGAGCTGGAAAATTAGGCTGTATCTCAGACTGGCCTTCGCTGGAGAGGTGCTTTGCTGTCTCTGAGACTCAGTCACTGTGTTCCCTCCCCACCTGTCTCCACAGCTGTTTGCAACCCTCCCAGGTTGTTTGGGGTCTGGGCTGGACTTCCTTTGTGGTTTGCTTTTCTGCTTCTCACTCTTGTTGTATTAAGAAGGATTCCACAAAGGGAGAGTGGCAACCCTGCTGCTGCTGTGCCCGACCCTAACCCTCCAGCTCAGCCCTGTGCACCTGACCCTGTAAATGAGCAGGGTTTGTGACTACACTCCCTGACACCAGTAAAACCAAAAGGAATCTTGGGGGCTCAGTATGAGAGCCAGGGTTACCCACTCTGCCAAGTAAGGACAAACTGCTAGGCTGTATCCCATAATTTCAGGATGAGAAACATTAACAATAAAAATTTGTAGTACACATAACCTCATGAAGAACTAATCACATGGTCTCTGTTGTCCTGATTGCCTTGGGATTTGAGGGAATTTTGTGTGCGGCTCACCCTGGTTCACAGGCTGGCCATGGGCACTGGTGCTGTAAACCCTGCCCCTTCCCTTATTCACTCCATCAGGATTGACTTTGGGCAGAGCAGCCACAGACTCACCTGAAAGGGGCCTGCCCTCCACACCTGTGGGTATTTCTCGTCACGTGGGACGAGAGACTGAGGAAAGAAAGAAGACACAAAGTATAGAGAAAGAACAGTGGGACCAGGGGACCGGCACCGGCGCCAGTCTCCCAGATCCTTCAGTGTTTATTGGTTACTATTTTCACTATCTCGGCAAGGGGAGTGAGGCAGGAGAACAGGGTGAACAGAGTGATGGTGGGGAGAAGGTCAGCAGGAAAACGTGAGTAAAGGAATCTGCATCATAAATAAGTTTAGGTACTGTGCCCGGATGTGCATGTAGGCTAGATTTAGGTTTCTCTTTACCCAAGCATCTTAGTGTAGCAAAGAGTAACAGGGCAGTATCACCACTAGCATATTTCGCCTCTAGCCACAGGGCAGTTTTCTCCTATCTTAGAATAAACGAATAGTTGGCTTTACACCGAGACATTGCGTTCCCAGGGACATGTGGGAAACAGGCCTTCCTGTTTTACGAATCCTCAGCACAGACCCTTTACGGGTGTTGGGCTGGGGGACAGTAAGGCCTTCCCTTCCCTGGAGGCCATATCTCAGGCTGTCTCAGTTGGGGGAATCCTTGGACAATACCCAGGTTCTCTTGGGCAGAGGTGCGTGCAGCTTTCCGCAGTGCATTGTGTCCCTGGTTAATAGAGAATGGAGAATGGTGATGACTTTTACCACGCGTACTGTCTGCAAACGTATGGTTAACAAGGCACATCCTGCACAGCCCTAAATCCCTTAAACCTTGATTCCATATAGCACATGTTTCTGTGAGCGCAGGGTTGGGGCTAACGTTACAGGTTAACAGCATCTCAAAGCCGAACAATTTTTCTTTGTACATATCAAAATGGAGTTTCTTTTGTCTTCCTATTCTACATAGACACAGTAGCAATCTGATCTCTCTTCCTTTGCCCCACACTCACCCACTTCCTGCTGTGTTACTCTTCCCTGCCCAAGTTCCTGAAATGCAGACGGGGTTCCTGATAGCATCACCACTTAGGGAATAAAGGAGGAGGCCGGGCACAATGGCTCATGCCTGTGAGCTCAACACTTTGGGAGGTCAAGGTGGGTGAATCATGAGGTCAGGAGTTCGAGACCAGCCTGACCAACATGGTGAAACCACGTCTCTACTAAAAATAGGAATATTAGCCGGGTGTGGTGGCACATGCCTGTAGTCCCAACTACTCAGGAGGCTGAGGCAGGAGAATCGCTTGACCTGGGAGACGGAGCTTGCAGTGAGCTGAGATTGCGCCATTGCACTCCAGCCTGGGTGACAGAGCGAGACTCCATCTCAAAAAAAAAAAAAAAGTAACCATAAAGTGCTTCGAATCCACAGCCTGGCTTGATCACAGCTAAGTGAGGGTCAGCAGCTGTATTGTGCTTTATACAGGTGCAGGTGATGGTCCTACCAGTGTGTCTGTCAAGGTCACCCGTCCTAAAGTGACCTCCCTGAAAGGCTGAGTTGAAATCCAGCCTCTACTTCTTGAGGCCTGGCCTTGGACTCCTGGACAGCCTTCTGGAGATCCCCCTCTTCAGGCCCAGCGGACACCCCACCTTCCCTGTCCCTGTCCTCCTTGTACTCCCTGTATTACCCATTGATGTGTAACAGGTCACCCTAAAGCTTCACTTAAAATAGCAATGATTTATCATGTCTCATTGAATTGGAGACGGGGCACTGCCTCAGGGTTGGCCGTCTTTGCTCTATCATGTCGAGGCCTCACTGGGAGATGTGGTCCTGGGGCTGCCTTCACTTGAAGGCTCACTCACAGGTCCAGAGGTCAGTGCTGGTGCGTGGAGGGCCTGGCCAGGCTGAGTGCCTGTGGCCGGGCTGACTGCCTGAGATGAAGCATTCAGTCTCGCCATGGTTGGGCCTCCTCACAACATGATGGCTGGTGCTGGAGCACACATGGACACGTGGTGGAAGGGTGGGGGTAGGGTGGGCCATGGTGTCCAGGCAGAAGCCGTTTCCTTGGCATGTTGTATACCTGGCCTCAGAAGCCTGGTGGCATCACTTCTGCCTCATGATTCAGGAGCGCCACAGGCTGCAGTCCAAATTCAGGGGAAGGGACACAGCATTGCTCAGGTGAGGAGCACAGGTGTGGCCGTCTTTGGGTTCAAGGCAGAAAGCATTGGGAGGGACAGTGTGGAGCAGGGTGTCCGAGGCACTCAGGCCCTCCCTTCTCTCCCCACACAGACCCTGGGCCCTCCCCTGTCTCCAAGCGGACCCTGGGCCCTAGAAGCCAGGATGGGACCCATGTGAGCTGACAGCACACGGGGACTCCTTTCTGGAAAAGCCTGATGTTTTCACCAAGACAAACCCTTATTAATGCAATGTGATTTATTAAATAATTTGGGCACAGCAGAAAACAAGATTAACATATGGTAAAATAGCATAGAAAAAAAGTAACTGGTTGCAATTGCCCAAACAAGCGTGCTCTGCCCTGCAGGGCCAGGCTGGCCCAGCCCAGCTGGTGAAGACAGCCTTGAGCTCTGTGGCCCAGTGGATCTCTTGTGCAGATGCTGGGCGTGATAAGCCTATTCCACATCAACCACCAGGGGAATCATGTAATCAGAGTGTTTGATGCCAAAGGTGACAACTGGGGCGCAGGGCTTGGTCAGGGTCACCTGGGAGAGGAGGGGCTATGATAAGAGCCAGCACCCCTGCCCCCACCTGCAGGTCTCTGCCCTGGCTGGGGCTGGGCTGCTGTCCTTCTGGAACCTGGGGCCAAGGTGGCCAGCAGCTGTGCTCCCAGTTTGAACACAGAGCACTCAGCAGTAGTAGCTGTCATAGTGTCTAGGGAAAAGGGCAAGGCCGCTGCTTCCATGTCCCTGAAGGGTTACCTGTGGGGCTAGTGCTGGATGTGTACAGGGTCCTCAGGGTGCAGGTGCCTCCCCTCCCAACCCACTCCTCCACCCACTCTTGGCTGTGCCCTTCCATAGCCTGACGCTGTTTCCCCTTGTCTGTGTCCCAACCCCCCTCCCCTGCTCTTTCCTACACATTCCTCTGGGTCAGGCCCCCGACCCCACCCTGACCCCTCTGAGCTGTGCTCTTCCTGGACCTTCTCAGGGCTGTGGGCGCCTGGTCCTGGCTTGAGGGTCTTGTCCCCTGGGGGCTCTACACGAGCAGCCATGGTGTACTGTGGAGCCTTGAACTTGGTCACCTGCACGTCAGTCTGGTGGTAGGCTGCGGGACCTGGGGTCTGAGAGGTAAAGGAGGCTCAGAAAAACTCAACCTACCCAGGGCGCGTGGCCCTAGAGGACAGGGAGCAAACTTAGACGGAGGGTCTCAGGCCGAGTCAACAGGGTCAGCTACAAGTTAGTGCCCGTGCATCAGGGTCTCCTTCTGTCTTCTGTCACACTGGGGAGACCACACCCCCCTGCTTGTGGAGCACCTTCTCATGTGGGGGTCTCTTCCTCCATTTCAGCCTCACGCTGGCGATGACCTCCCCCATGTGCCAGTCCTGGGAACATCCCTGAGCATGTGTGAGAGAGGCTGTCGCTGCCCCGCTGGACCTGAGGGCCTGGGGCTGGCAAAACCGACATGGACAAGGGCTGCTGGGTGCCATGATGCTGCTTTCCCATCTCAGGCCCCTCAAGCTCTCAGGCATGTGCCACCCAGGGCCTTCGCACTGGCTGTTTCTGAAACCAGGACCCTCCTCCCCCAAACAGCTCCTGGTTTATTTTTTCCTCCTCCCCGTGCCGTCCTAAGATTGCCTGTCTCTCTCCAGGCAGTGCTTCATAAACCCCATCTTTTGTCCTCAGCACTGTCCATGCTGGGGCCTGGGCCTCTCCCTTCTGTCCTATTGCCTGCCCCTCCTCAGCACTGCAGTGTGACCCCAGCATGTGGCAGGCACCCAGAGGATGAAGGGCTGAGAGGGCTGAGGGGCATTGGCAAGGCAGGGCTGAGCTGGTGGGTCCTGGTTCTGGGGGAGGGTTCAGATGGCTGGGGGTGATTCTCCATTCTCAGCTGGGGTGACCCTTGCCTTGTGTAGGTCATCGCTGAAGCTGCCCAGCTTGCTGCGGCCCTTGATGGAAAAGGAGGGCTGGGAGACCTTGCCAACGGTGTTGGGCCCCATCACCATGGGCAGCATGTACGCAGCGGGGCCTGCAGGGTGGACAGGAGCCTCAGGGTGGACGGGAGCCTCAGGCCGGAACAGGGCCCACCGCTCCTTCCCTGGGGCTCCCCCAACTCTGGACTGGAGCCTCAGGCCGGAACAGGGCCCACTGCTCCTTCCCTGGGTTCCCTCCAACTCTGGACGTGGAGCCTCAGGCCGGAACAGGGCCCACCGCTCCTTCCCTGGGTTCCCCCAACTCTGGACTGGAGCCTCAGGCCGGAACAGGGCCCACCGCTCCTTCCCTGGGGCTCCCCCAACTCTGGACTGGAGCCTCAGGCCGGAACAGGGCCCACCGCTCCTTCCCTGGGTTCCCCCCAACTCTGGACGTGGAGCCTCAGGCTGGAACAGGGCCCACTGCTCCTTCCCTGGGTTCCCCCAACTCTGGAGATCAGCCGTCAGGCTGCCCCATCTCACCCACCCCACCCAGGATCCCCAGGTCCATTTGGCTGAGGACGGTTGGGGCTGCTGCAGACCTGGGGTGCTGTCCACTCGGAACGTCTTTGTTCGGGCGGAGATGGAGTGGCTGGGTGCTGAGTCGAACACGTACTTGGTGGATTTCTCTGGAAAGTAGTCACCTGGACAAGGAGCCAAGGGGGTTGCTGGGACAAGCAGGTGGGTATGCAGCCCAGTTTGGGGGCTCGAGGAGGACTCCCCAACATTCAGGCAGAGGGCCTCTGGGCTCCAACACAGGTGGTGACCAAGTCTCGTCAGGGGGTATCCAGGATGGAAATACTGACTTCGGGGCTGGGGAGACAAGGGCCATTTTTGAGCAGGGAGAGTGGGGTCTGACGTCGGCCTGGCAGAGAAAGGTCCAGGTCGAAGCTGGGTTCTAGGGCCAGAGTCTTCTCTGCCCAGGCGTGATGGTGGCCCCTCAAGAGAGAAAGATGGGACAGAAGGGGCCAGGACGGCTGAGCTCTCTCACACCCTTGCTGCCATGAGGTTAGGGGCACCCAGCAGGGAGAGGCAGGCCAGGGGCTGTGCAGGGCAGGAGCCTGAGACAGGGTCACTAACCTGGGCCGGGGGTCAGCATAGTCTTGCTGTGGTAGCGCCCCAGGATGGAGTAGGCAGGGCCAAGGTCCTTGCCAGTCCTCAGTATCTTGGGGTTTACATTATAACGGGGTCCTGGGGAGCAGTTCTCTGCCAGGAGCATGGGGGCCCCGCGGAAGCTGTAGGCCGGCGCACGGAGCTTGGTAGGCGTGTGCTTCATGAAGCCTGCGGACACAGTGGGCCCTGAGCAGCCTGGAGCCTGACCTGCCCTTCTCCCCGCGGGGAGTCAGTGATGGAGCCCCAGGCCCTTCCCGGCCCCCCTACCTGCCCGCCTGGCTCCTGACCCTCCCAGGCTCTCAGGCTCTTACCGGTTGTTGGTGGAATCAGGTACTTGGGTCCAGGGCTGCTGTAGAGGGCCATGATGGGTCCCCGGGGGCGATGGGGCCTCCAGGTGCCCATCCATACCTCCTCCGTCATGGCCAGCTCTGTCCATAAGTGAGAGGGTTACCAGGTGCTGGGAGGCCCGACCCTGTCCCAGGCTGGCCCCTGATGTCCCCGTCCCTGCTCTTGCTGACACTGAGGGGTAGACCTGCTGAACCTGCCACAGCGTCCTCAGTGGGGATCTCCAGCTGGGAGCCAGGAGTAAGGGATGGTAGGAACTTTCTGCATGGGACTGTGAGCTCCTCACCAGCTTAACTGTATCCCAGAGCTACTGTCCATGCTGGCCCTCAACTCACCACCGTTTTCGGCTCTAAGGGAGCCCTGGGCGGGTTTCTCCTACTTAGAGTGGTGATCAAAGACGGGGAACTTCTTGATTGAGGCTGTGCTGAGGGGCAGGGAGGGGGCCCCCCAGGAGGGAACTATAACTTCTTCGGCGCAGGGACAGCACTCAGAGCAGTCTACGGACCCATCCTCCTCAGAGACCGTCCTGTCCCCCTTGGCCTTGGTGCCAGGGAGTTCCTGCAAAAGGAGCATGGAGAGAAAGGCCTTCTCTCTTCAGGGGCTTACAGAATTGGGGAGAGGTCCCCCAGTCTAAACTCTAGAATGTGGCTCTGTGGGATGACAGGTTCTAGATTCTGTCTGTGTGACCAAGACAATGGCCTCTGCCTTTGATCCCCTCACCAGATGTCACCACCAGGTCCCCTCACCAGGTTCCACCAACAGGACACCCCTATAAGTCCCCCTGACCAGGTTCCCCTCACCAGGCCTCCCACCACCATGTCCACTCACCAGGTCCTCCTCGCCAGGTTTCCTTGGCCATGTCCCCTCACCAGGTCCTCCTCGCCAGGTCCCCGCGCCAAGGCCCCCCCCCATGTCCCCTCACCAGGTTCCCCTAAGTTCTCTCACCAGACCACCCCTCACCAGGCCCCCTCTCCATGTTTCTCTCACCAGGTCCAGGCATCCCCTCATGAAGTCCCCCTCACTGGGTCCCCTCACCAGGTCCCCTGTAACCAAGTCCTCTAGGGCCCCCTTCCTAGGGCTTCCTCAGCCAAATGGAAATCCAGGCAGAGACCATCTAGGCAGGTGGACAGAGCACAGAGCCAGACAGCACCTCGTGGCCTCCTGGCCGGGCTCAGACAGTACGGAGGTGTGGAGAAGAGGGCCAGGGCAGTGAAGTTTCAGGGCTCAGCACCCAGGGTGGCCAAGGATGTGTCAGTTCCACTCAGCTGTGCCCCCAGAAGAGACCATAGATTGGGAAACTGAGGTGCTGGAAGGTTCTGGCTGTGGGAGAGCCTGGGATCCAGGGTCAGGATTAGGGTATGTGCTGGTTGTGGTGGGCGTGAGTCATTGTGGGCGCTGCTGCTGCCCTGGCTGACCTCCTCAGAGGCTGCTCACCTGTGGCTCCCATCCCCCTTGGACATGGGTGTACCTTTTCTTCTCTTGGCCTTGTCGGGGGTCCTCTTGGGGCTTGGGCCCCTCCCAGTGTCTTCTAGGCAGACTCTTTCCTTGGATGACTTTGGGAAGAGAGATTGTTCTCAAACCCGCTGGACCTGGGCTGCCTGTGTGACTGTTTATTGCACACGGCTATTGTCTTACGACACCAGCTTTCAGATGCTGAGCACCCCCACCCTGACCTAGCCTATGGGCGACATGGGGTCTGTGTCCACCCAGTCCTGGACACTTCCTCTTTCTGGGGCTCCCTGTCTCTCCCACTTCATACCGCTGCCTCTGCCACCCGTCTCCCTCTGGACGCCCTCTGTCCACATGGTGCTGTCTGGCTCTGTGCTCTGTCCCCCTGCCTACATGGCGTCTGCTTGGATTTCCATTTTGGGTCTTGCCTGTGGTGTGCCTGCTCCTATGTGGACCCTGTGTGCCCCTCTGTAGAGGACCTTCACACATGTGCTCCTTAAGCAGGACTCTCTGTCTGTGGGTCTGTGTCCCTGAGTATGTTCTCGATGTCCCCATTTGTGTGTCTGTCTGTGGGGGGAGAGAGAGGAACCAGAGCCTGAGCTGCGGAAGGCTTTATTGATTATATGGTTTGAGGGTAAATTTCCATGTGGGGAGGTGGTAGTGGGCGGCGTGTCCATGGCTGCTTGTGTGGCAGGTCCTATGGCTGAGCCATGTCTGAGGTCCACTTAGGCACCGTCCTGACTGCCCAGCACATGCACCTGGAAGGCAGACACACACAGACTAAGAGGGCTGTGATCAATAAGCGGAGAGCCACAGCTCCATCAGGCAAGCAAGGCCCTCTGTGGGGGGGTCTGGCATATTGCTGCCCATCTCCTCCCAGCAGCTGGGTGGTGTGTGTGCATGCATGATGGTGTACACACATGTATGTGTGTGTGTATCCCAGTGTGAGCATGCGTGTGTGAATGTGTTTATACATGTGTGCACGCAGTGTGCATTGCAGGTCTGCACCTGTGTTTGGATCTCTGTGTATGTTCACATGTGTGCATGGAGGAGTAGCCCACAGACTGGGGAGGAGCAGGTCTATGGAGTCTGGGGGCCGCTCTGTGGACAGGAGGTCTGGGGTGCCCACCTGAGCTGGCTGATGCGGGTTCAATGTCTGTGGGTGGTGTGATGTCTGTAGGTGGGAGGCTGTGGGGGTGCTGTGTTGGGTGATCTTGGTAAGGCTGCAGGTCTTTAGAAAACGGCGTGCCCCGCCCCCCACCCTCATACCAGCAACTTGATCAGCTCTGCCTTGTGCATTGGCTGCAGGCCGTCTGTGCAGGACTTGAGTTCAGTCATTGCTGCCTTGGCATCTTCGTTGACATTGTACTTGCCCAGGGGCCCCTCATAGAGCTCCTCTGGGGTCCCCACCAGTAGTGTTTGCAGGAAGTCCATGAAAAACTCCTTGCAGTCCTCCCCTGTGGCCAGCCCTGCATCACGAGTGAGATGATGCCAAGACAGGACAGGGTGACTCCGGTGCAACCGCAGCCCCGGACCTGCCCCAGGGCTCCAACCTCCATGGTCTCCAGACCTTCCCCTTCAATGCCCACCCCTCCTCCCCAGGGCTTCCTCCACAACACCCCCAAGTCCACCTTGCCCGAAGACCCCTTCACATCCCCCTTAATCTTAGCTGCTCCAGTTTCCACTCAGCATTCCCTGGGATCACCAGGGAAGGAAAGTTAAGCCCCTGGTGTGGGGGAATTTCCACTGATGAGAGGCTGGTCTGATCAGGGGCTTGAAGGGCCAGGTCAGGCTGGACGGGGCTGGGGTAGGGTCAGCTGGGCTTTGTCTTTGGTTGGGGTGGAGTTGGGTGGGCACGGGTTCTGCAGGGTCCTTGCCCACTTCTGTGACAGGTGCAGGTGGAGTGTTCACTGCAGGGGCCTGATGCCAGGATTTTACCTTCTCGGGTACCCCCACCCCCCCGCCCCTGAATGTTCTGGAAACCCCAATGGCACAGACTCACGGCAGATGCAGAACAGGGTGAGGGCCACCAGCAGGAGGGCACGGCTCCCCTTTATGCCAGCAGTCTCAGGAGCTGCCTCCAGCCAGAATCCCGAGATTTTATGCCTCACCGGGCAGCACCTCTCCCACAGGGCGGACCGGACCTGCCCATTAGGATCTGGCAGCCAGCTCAGATGAGGTTTATTCACATCCCTGTCTCCCAGTGGGTGCCAAGCAGCAACAGGCATGGGGTGGCTGTGTGACAGGTGGTTGGCAAGTGGCTTTAGGGTATGTAAGAGAGAACAGGTGTGTTAGGAGGAAACGCTGGTGAGGGAGGCCATGCCAGCCAGTCGGTGAAGAAGGCAGCGGGTCCTGGTCACCAAGGGCCTCTAGTCATGCCTGCCCTTGAGGCCGAGGGTGGTGGGATCTGGGGTTGGTCCCATGCCTTTCTTTTGAGGTAGGAATCCCTCCTCTTATCACTGTGCTGTGTGATCTGGGTTTGCATCTGGAGGTCTCTAATCAGGCAGGGGCTTCCTCAGTACTCAGATGGGGGTGGCTGACTGGGGGAAGGGGGTGCAGGCTGCACCAGTGGACACTGCCATAGGACTGCCTGGGGACTGTGGATCTATGGGGTGAGTAGCAGCCCAGTGGCAGTGCCTAGAAGAGAGAAGGTGGCCTGAGAGGGTCTGAGAGACATAGAGCTGGCCATGCCGGGGCCAGGTCTTAGTAGGAAGTGAGGAATGGAAGAGGCTGGAGGTACATCAGTAGCCAGGACAGCAAGGAGAGGTCGAAGGCCCTGGGGAGATGGTCCCAGGACATATAGTCACCTAACAAAACCACCCCAAGAGAGGCCGTGAGTAGGAGTTTCCCAGTCCAGGTCCTCTGGCTGAGCCACACGGTCCAAATACAAAGGGCCCCTGCTGCCACCTGGTGGCTGATGGCGTCCCCAGGATCCCGGGCCACTTGCATTTAGGGTCTGTGGAAGACCAAGGTCGTTGTTACAGTGAAGGACTCCTAAATGAGCAGAGATTTACAACTACTCCAAACAATGAGATAAAATCCCATCGTGGACAAAGTATGTGGGATGGAAATAAGGCTAGGGTTAGGGTTAGGATGAGGATTATGGTTATGGTAAGGGGTTAAGGGTTAGGGCTCAGCATTGGTTAGGAGTTGGGGATACAGTAGGGCTGGGTTAGGGTTAGGGTTAGGGTTTGGGTTAGGGTTCGGGATCGGGTCGGGCTCGGGTCAGGGTCGGGTCGGGTCAGGTTCAGGTCGGGTCAGGGTCGGGTTGGGTCAGGGTCAGGGTCAGGGTTAGGGGTAAGGTCAGGCTCAGGGTCAGGGTTAGGGGTAAGGTCAGGGTCAGGGATAGGGGTAGGTTTAGGGGTAGGGTTAGGTGTAGGGGTAGGGGTAGGGTTAGGATTAGGGTCAGGGTTCGGGTTCGGGATCGGGTTAGGTTTTGGGTTCAGGTTAGGGTTAGGGTGAGGGTTAGGGGTTAGGGATTGGGTTCGGGTTAGGGTTGTGGTTGGGGTTAGGGTTGGGGTTAAGGGTTAGGGTTCGCGTTGGGGTTGGGGTTCGGGTTCGGGTTTTGGTTGGGGTTGAGGTTGGGGTTGTGGTTCGGGTTCGGGTCAGGGTCAGGGTTTGGGTTGGGGTCAGGGTCACGCTCAGGGTCCGGGTCAGGGTCAGGGTCCAGGTCAGGTTTCGGTTCAGGGGCAGGGTCCGGGTCAGGGGCAGGGTCTGTGTCCGGGTCCGGATCTGGGTCAGGGTCAGGGTCAAGGGTCAGTGTTAGAGGTCAGGTTCAGGGGTCAGGTTCAAGGTGCTGGTCCGAGTCCAGGTTCGGGTTCGGTTTAGGGTTAGAGTTGGGGTTAGGGTTTAGGGTTAGGGTTGTGGTTGGGTTTGTAGTTAGGGTTTTTTAGGGTTAAGTTTGGGGTTGGGGTTGTGGTTAGGGTTAAGGATAGGGTTAGCAAATTTCTCAACTTGTCTGCCTTTGTTATTAACTGAGCGGGAATTAGGAGAGGAGCCTGGTCCTCTCCACACACCCCTGCAGGTACACCGCCCATGTGCCTGTGGAGAACAGCGGTTCCTGTAGGGCCGACAGGTGTGGACCAAGTAGCTGTGAAATTTCTTCTGAAGAAAACGCACAAGGAGGACGCGGGTGAGCTCAGTGGAGAGGGGCACTACCCCAGGGGACGTCCACATACATGGACTTGTGAACCCCAATATCTGAGATGATCTCAGTCAATTTAGAAAGTTTATTTTGCCAAGGTTATGGACGGACGCCCGTGACACAGCCTCCGGAGGTTTTGACGACATGTGCCCAAGGTGGCCGGGACACAACTTGGTTTTATACATTTTAGGGAGACAGGAGACATCAATATATGTAAGATGAACGTAGGTTCCGTCGGGAAAGGCGGGACAACTCGAAGCGGGGGGGCGGGGATTCCAGGTCACAGGTAGGTGAGAGACAAACTGTTGTATTCTTTTGGGTTTCTGAATAGCCTCCCCAAAGGAGGCCATCAGATATGCACTTATCTCAGTGAGCAGAGGGGTGACTTTGAATAGAAGGGGAGGCAGGTTTGCCCTAAGCAGTTCCCAGCTTTTTTCCCTTTCGATTAGTGATTTTTGGGCCCTTAGATTCACTTTCCTTTCACAGGCTAAACAGCTTTAGGAACTGAAAGGTTCATGAGGCTGTAAGGAAGAGTCGAGTTGCTCCAGGTGAGCCTGGGCCACAGCAGCATGCAGGACCTGGGCGCCCATGAGGGGCTCCTGGGAGGGTTCGGGAAAGGGAGCTGTGAACCCTGACTATCTGAGATGGTTTCAGGTGATTTAGAAAGTTCATTTTGCCGAGGTTGAGGACGTGCACCCGTGACAGCCTCAGGAGATCCTGACGACAAGTGCCCAAGGTGGTCAGGGCACAGCTTGGTTTTAGGGAGACATGAGACATCAGTCAATACATGTCAGAAGCACCTTGCTTCATTCCAGAAAGGTGGGGACAACTGGAAGCAGGGAGGGGGCTTCCAAGGTCACAGGTAGGTGAGAGACAAATGTTGCGTTGTTTTGAGTTTCTGGTTAGCCTCTCCAAAGGAGGCGATCGGACGTGCACCTATCTTAGTGTGCAGATAGGTGATTTGGAATAGAATGGGAGGCAGGTTTGCCCTGAGCAGTTCCCAGCTTCACTTTTCCCTTTAGCTTAGTAATTTTGGGGCCCCAAGATTTCTTTTCACAGAGCCTATGACTAGATTTGCATTTTTAGATCCTGCGAGGAGGCTGCTGCACACATGCAGAAGTCATGCTGGTGGCCGGGACACCGAAGGGAGAGAAGTGGATTTGAGAGACATTTAGGAGGTAGGATTGCCAGGGCCTTGGTGATAGCTTGGATGTGGTGGGTGGAGGAGGAGGGGTGTCAAGCAGATATTGCTCTTAGATTACCACCTGGGATATTAGGGAGAGTGAGTGGGCTGTTTTTTCTTTGTTAGGCAGAACTTGGTTTTGTGGTGCAGTAGGGTGCCTCAAACCAAAAGCCTGACTTCCTCGTACAGGCCAGACCCCACATGGCCGTTCCTGTGACTGCCAGGCCACTTTGAGGTTGAGAGAGATGGTTTTGTCTGGCCTCTGCTCTGCACGTGTTTGCGAATGACTTCTTTGTGTTGGCAGATTTGGGGGTCCACCAGATAGGATCCTGTGAAGACACCTCAAAGGTCTTTAGTCCAATTTATAAAACATCTTTTTGTTCATTATATCATTTCCACAATCAAAGATGAATAAAATATACAGAGGTTTATTTAGTGAATAAGGTTGATGGTGCACCTGTGCTAGGCAGTGTTTTAGTTCGTTGAGACACCAAGGAGTTGAGACAATCCTTTACCTTGGAGTTTTGTGTCTGTAAGTCCTGCTGTTGAGAGCTGTGTGTGTTAACATGTCTGATTTGGGCAGGTGAGATCTGGGCCGTCTGTAAGGTTAGGTGAGAGGAGGTTGGTGTCCAGCGAGTATCCAGTGCCCCATCAACATCCCAGTTCTTGTCCACCAGTCTTCCAGTTCTAGGACTGATGCGGAGGCCCTCAGAGCGACTTCAGAGGAGTAGTGTGCTCTGTGGCTGTCTGTTTTGGAGTGTAAATTGTAAATCCTCTGCAAACAAGAAGTTGGAAACAAGTAGCGTTTCAGCTTGAGTTTCTTGTAAATGGCTTGCAGTCGTATGAACCAGAGCATGTATACCACAGGGCAACACAAGGGTCCCTCTATCACCATTTCTCCCAGTGGCCTAGGTGGGGATTTAAACAGAATAATGTGTGCAGCCTCATTGTGTGAAAGTCCAGCACTTTGTGCTTGGAGTGTCATCAGGGAAGGGCCCCTGACTTCGAAGTCTGCTGCGTCTCGCTCTGTGATAGGAGGCACAACGTGGCCTTGGTCTTATGAAGACCTTGGGTGCCACAGCTCACTTCAGCCTGATCAGCCTGATGCAGGCGCTGGGCCCTGGTTCTGGAGGTGAGAATATACCTTGAGCTTCCACTGCATGGCTGCACTGTGAGCATTCAGGTGCTTATTTGGGGACTGATATGGAGTCCTGTGCCAGATGCAGTGGTGCACACCTGGGAACCAAGGGTCCCTGCTTCTACTGGAGAATCTGGACAGATGTAAAAGGTAAGAAAGGCTGGGGGTAGGGGTTAGGGTGAAGGTTAGGCTTGGGGCTGGGGTTGTGGTTGTGGTTAGGGTTAGGGTTAGGGTTGGGGTTGTGTTTAGGGTTATGATTAGGGTTTAGTGTTGGGGGTTAGGGTTTTAGTGTTAGCGTTTTAGGGTTATGGTTAGGGGTTAGGGTTGGGGTTAGGGTAAGGTGTTAAAGGTTAGGGTTAAGGTTTAGGGTTAGGGTTGGGGTTATGGGTAAGGGTTACAGTTTTTAGGGTTAGGGTCCTTGGCAAAATGGGTCCACCCTCTCCCGGGTAACCCTGGCTCTAGACCCTCTTTTATGTCCTGGCCTGCCCCACCCATCCCCTGGAGCCCTCTGCTGACCTAAACTCCATGCTGTATGTTCTTACTTATACGTGGGACATAAGCTGTGATGATGATTCCAAGGCCTAAGAATGATAAGTGGGCTTTGGGGCCTTAGGGGGAAAGGTGAGAGGGAGGGGAGGGATAAAACCCTACACATTGGGTACACTGTACTCTGCTTGGGCTATGGGTGGACCAAAATCTCAGAAACCGTCAATAAAGAACTTTAGCATTTTACCAAAACCACCTGTTCCCCAAAACTATTGAAATAAGATAAAATAAAATAATAACAACAGATATCTTATTCCTTCGGTAGACCACATGGCCTAGCTCAAGAATTTGCTAAATACTTGTAAAATATAAGAATAAATGGAACCACTGGGTAAGCACAGCTCATGCAGAGATGTCCAGCCATTTCAGAAGTGTTGAGGTTCAAAGCAGTGTTCCCTGCGCAGGCCCTGGGGTACTGCATTTTTGGGGAGGCACTGCCCTCTCAAGCCTCCTTGTTTATGGCTCATGTTCTAACCCTCACACAGCACATGCTTGTCTTTAAAAGCATCAAGGTGAAATAAACCACATGTTAATCCAGGTAGAATAAGTGGGCAATTAGAGAACCCACATAATTTAGTTGTGTAATAGTAAACTTCTGCTGCATATTTAAAGGAAAATAGACAAGATAATCTTTTTCATAAAAAGTGCAAATTATTCCACTGTTTCCGAATACTCACTGCTAAAACATCACACTGAAGCACTGCCCAGAATGGTGGCCCGCGAAGCGTTCTCAGTCTGGGACACGTTATTCCTCTTCTGTAAAAACTGCACCACTTTCAGACAGACTCCCAGGCAAAGACACAGAAAATTATCTCATTATTAGATTCGTGATATGTTAGAGGTTTCCTATTGCTGAGGTCATCTGAGCCAGTAGTTTTCAAAATCAGTTGATGGCTTCATATCCTAAAATGTTGCATTTAAATTCTAGTTAAAAATAGTTTACTGTATTTTTCCATTCTAGGACAGATTTTTTTTTTTTTTTTTTTTTTTTTTTTTTTTTTTTTGAGACGGAGTCTTGCTCTGTTGCCCAGGCTGGAGTGCAGTGGCCGGATCTCAGCTCACTGCAAGCTCCACCTCCCGGGTTCACACCATTCTCCCGCCTCAGCCTCCGGAGTAGCTGGGACTACAGGCGCCCGCCACCTCGCCCGGCTAGCTTTTTGTATTTTTAGTAGAGACGGGGTTTCACTGTGTTAGCCAGGATGGTCTTGATCTCCTGACCTCGTGATCTGCCCGTCTCGGCCTCCCAAAGTGCTGGGATTACAGGCTTGAGCCACTGCGCCCAGCCTCAGATTTTTTTTTTTTTATGCTTTACTTTTTCTGGAATTAGCATGCATCTTACAATTGATACACTGCGTTAAATATGATGAGATCTCTTCTGTTCTTCTAAAAAATTATCAATACATTTGTGATGAATATTGATTTACTAGCATCTCAGAATTTAACACATCCAGGTTACAATCATTAAGTCTTCTACAATATTTAGATACAAGAAGATCATATTTTTTTCTTTTTATAAGTCAAATTATATCTAGCAGAAACTCACACGTATGAAGATATGGAAGATTCCAATTCATGGAGATTCCTCATCATATTCTGTGCCAGACGCTGGAGGCAGGTATGGTGGCACTTCATGCTCCTCACCTTCCTGTCTCACTACTTTTCCTGTGACTGCTGACTGCTGGCCCTTTACTCTGAAGGGGGTGAGAGGACCACTGCCCCTGGCACTGGGGAGGGGATGCTCCTCACAGCACAAGAAGCACCAGGAAGGCAGCCGTCACATGCCGGAACCTTGGCCACACCAACCACATCTGGGGAATTGCATGTGACTAGGGCCTGGCCCATTAGGAATGCTACTGTTTTGGGAATATCTCCCCGGTATCTTCATTTTGTTTTTCCATTGGCTAGTCCAGCTTAACCCCTTAGATGATTCTAGATCTACCCTGAAAATACCTAGGTGAGAGTTATCCAGGCAAATTCTCTTTTCCTCCTTTAAAACCATAAAGGCCATGTGTGTGTGTGTGTGTGTGTGTGTGTGTGTGTTACAGAGAGGCCTAATCTGCAAAAGCACAGCTTGGCCTTCAGGAAATAGGTGGGAAAAGGGAAAAGGGCGGCTTTATTATTGCCTTGTGCCTTCAAAGCACACAAAGGAAATATGTTAGTACTTTCTCCAGTAATTCCATCTGTAACACTGAGCATTTAAAAGTTGTAATATCAGTTAGTACTTTCTCTAGTAATTCCATCTGTAACACTGAGCATTTAAAAGTTGTAATATCAGTTAGTACTTTCTCCAGTAATTCCATCTGTAACACTGAGCATTTAAAAGTTGTAATATCAGTTAGTACTTTCTCCAGTAATTCCATCTGTAACATGGAGCATTTAAAAGTTTTTATAATACATTTAAGTACCATGCCATACAAGTGCATTATAAAATGTAGCATTAATGAAACAAATGTCCCAACTTAACCTGTCTTCTTGTAAGCCATGAAATAAATTTCTCCCACTATCTCTATGAATATGTTCACCATTTGTGCAAATAAACCACTGAATAGAGATAGTAGACAATTTTTATTTTGACAACAATCCACTCGTAAAATTACACACAAAAATTCTGCTATAACCTATGTGCACTGGCAGATGCAATTAAATGTGAGCCAAGGCCCCTTTGTACATGCATGTGTTGTTATGACTTTTTCTGTTCCTTTTTTGACTTACATATTTATAATACAGAATGTGAGAAGAGTTAGCTCTTTGTAGTTATTTAGCTGTAAGACATAGAAAACTGTTCTAGAACCTTTAAAAAGCAGCTGCAGGAATTTTTTTAAGGTCCCTGAAATTACAAGTCAAGATATTATTGTAAATTACTATTCTTTGAAACTACTTTTCTGTATACATCAAGATTTATCAATAACATATAAACAAAGTAGGAAAGTATGGTTACCATATTTTATAATGGCACCTCATGTTGCTTATTTCTTTTATAATTAAGTCATAAATTAAGCTCATAAAAAGATTTATATTAATAAAATGATTATCACTGGTAATGTTTGAGTTTTTGTACATTTTTATGTAACAACAAAAGAAGTTTTTACTATTAAAAATGGTTTTAAAAAAATTGGAGCAAGCCTAACCTTCATTTTATAAATACAATAACCTGAGGCTCATCAGGGCTGGTGACTCACACAGGCGCACACCCAGCATTGCTGGATATCGGCTCAGGATCCAGAATGAATTTGAACAATTCATGCTAAATTAATAAATGCACTTTAAAATAGGCCCATAGTAATCCCAAAGTAACTAAACCTGTGGAATTTATAAAGGAAGGTGTTTATGAATGAGAACGTGGCCTTTCGACATTAGTTCTGATTCTCCCCTTTCTCAAAGAATCTACAGTCTATTTTCCCATTATGAGATTTCAGAGGAGAGCCTGGTGGCACTTACAGCAGACACCACAGATGTCTGAGGGTTTCGGTTGAGGACGGTAAAGGCTTCGTTTGTTTCATAAAACCTTTGTTTTCCAGGGGAGAAAACACAGGCTGAGTCTAAAGTCAATCCTCCCACTGAAATATTTTAATGACGCTGAAAAAGGTTGTTGTGTTTCGCAGGTGCAAGCGGAGCTGTGCAGTCCTGACTTCCGAGTGGAGCTAGAGGAAAATTATGTTAATGTGTTTGCACTCCTTGCTCAATTTTTAAATATAAATAGACTTAAGCAATGCTTTTTAATGAGAATAAAATAGTTTAACAATGTTTACTCACCTATTTTAGTTATTACATTCTCTAAGCTATTTTTATCCTCACAACCGTGGAAGCATTCCACTGTCTCCATTTCAGAAAGTAGACAGTAACTGAACAAAACTGTCCACTTTTAAAAAACATGATTTATTTCATTATGAAAGTTCATAGTTGATGTAATTAATACCTTTTTGTGGTCTTAATTCAATGGGTGTGGGCATCTGCACGCTGTCGTGGGTCCACCGTTGTGGTGAAGTTGCACACGGTGGTCTCACTGCCCTGAACAGCCAGGGCTGTCTGCCCATCCATCCTTTCCTCTCCCGAACCCCTGTCAACCATGGATTGTTTTACTCTCTATGTAATTTTCCCTTTTCCAAAATGTCATGTAATTGGAATCATACAGCATGCAGCCTTTTTGGCTTCTTTCACTTAGTGGTATGCATTTTGGGTCCCTGTGTGCCTTTTCATGATTAGATAGCTCATTTATTTTCTCACTGAATGATATTCCATTGTCTGTAGGTACCAGAATTTATCCATTCTCCTACTGAAGGACATGTTGGTTGCCTCCAGTTTCTGGTAATCCTGAATAAAGCTCTGAACATTTGTGTGCAAGTTTCTGTGTCGACATAACTCTTGAAGGAATGACAAGGAAAGGTGTATTTGCCTGATCCCAGGAATCCATATAAACATCCATGATAACCCCACTTTTTTTTTTTAAATGTATGATTTGGATGAAACAAGAGAACGAGACTGACTGTTGCTGAGTCCCTGCTGCAGTCCTGACACAGCTGGAGACACCCTGCTCTCCAGCTCTCCTTATTTTGTTGATGCTTTTGAGGACCATGTTGTCTGAGGAAGACGGTTCCCATCCAACTCTGCCCCTGGTGTGTCACGTGCTGGCCTTGTCAACACACATGAGAACCTGACAGGGTGAGTGTTATAACCCCATCTATAGAAAAGGAAACGTCTCTAAAGTCTTTAGCATCTTGCCTGAGTTCGGACACTTAGAAGAGGCCTGAGTTTAGATGCAGCCCCATCTTGCTCTTTGACAGCCTCAGCACCACATGCCCTGGGTGACCCACGCAGTGAGTCACTGACTGCCCTCATGGTTGGCCTGTGGCACAGCACGGAGCGAAATGGCCCACTGACCTTTTCAGACATTCA
The DNA here is from genome assembly GCF_007565055.1 of Rhinopithecus roxellana. NCBI lineage: Eukaryota > Metazoa > Chordata > Mammalia > Primates > Cercopithecidae > Rhinopithecus > Rhinopithecus roxellana. Next base: position 14,055,071 of record NC_044563.1, on the reverse strand, counting down.
GGCAATTTGTGATAGAGCGTATGTGGTCACTCCCAGTTAGTTATGTTGTTCAGTTTAATAGAATACCTAATTCTATGCTTGTTATGAATAAAGGGAGATTTCTTGTGCTTTTTTTTTTTGGAGACAGAGTCTTGCTGTGTTGCCCAGGCTGGAGTGCAGTGGCGCGATCTCGCTCACTGCAAGCTCCACCTCCCGGGTTCACGCCATTCTCCTGCCTCAGCCTCCTGAGTAGCTGGGACTACAGGCACCCGCCACCATGCCTGGCTTTTTTGTATTTTTAGTAGAGATGGGTTTCACCGTGTTAGCCAAGATGGTCTCGATCTCCTGACATCATGATCCGCCCACCTCGGCCTCCCAAAGTGCTGGGATTACAGGCGTGAGTCACTGAGCCCGGCCTCTTGTGGTTTTTAAGAATATGAAGCATATCTATTTTTCCTACAAGTTGGAAGTTCCAATACTACAGGAAGCATAAGAGCAGGTTATAATGATGGGTCTTTTGTAAGACTGAATTCACATCAAACTGAATCAGTAACTCCAGCTGTATGAACAGGGTGAGACATTAAACATTTAATGAAAAGAACTCCTTTCTTAGGTCACAGCAAGGACTAGATATATCTAATTATGCCCAGTAAGATGTATTGTGATATTTACAGTTAATCACTCATTTAATTCAAAGGGTATTTATTAATCGTCTGCTCTGGGCATAACATCAATCGAAAGCAAAGTGTTCACATGGAAAAAAAAACTTACCTTTGGTGGCTGGGCGCAGTGGCTCATGCCTGTAATCCCAGCACTTTGGGAGGCTGAGGCGGGTGGATCACCTGAGATTGGGAGTTTGAGACCAGCCTGACCAACATGGAGAAAATCCATCTCTACTAAAAATACAAAATTAGCTGGGCGTGGCGGTGTGTGCCTGTAATCCCAGCTACTCAGGAGGCTGAGGCAGGAGAATCGCTTGAACTTGAGTGGAGGAGGTTGCAGTGAGCCGAGATTGTGCCACTGCACTCCAGCCTGGGCAGCAAGAGTGAAACTCCATCTCAAAAAAACAAAAACAAAAACGAAACTTACCTGAGGCTCTAAGTCAACTTTCCACAACCAGCACACATTTCTAATTTGAAATACATATCTAAAGCTTTGAATGCATAAATAGCTATCCCAATCTAGAACTAAGTCAATAGTTGCTTTGAATCGTTTAAATTATCCTGGGAATCTGAAAGATATGTCTACATGAAACAATAAAGTTTATATTAGAATTAGTAAACTTTAGAAGACCATTTTAATCTTAATATATAAACATACTACCTAGGTACACTGTTTAAATACATCTACAACCTACTATTTTTAGATTTAAGTAAATCATTAAACTTTAAAGTTGGAAAAGATTCCAGTGTTACAGCTCTAGACTGTAAATCCTGAATGTTTTTCTAAAATTTTTCGAGTTTTTATCTGGATGTACAGATTTTCCATGTCTCTAACAACTGCAAGAAATTTCACTTGGAGTCTCCACATAGTCAACTATGTGATGACAACATCAGTGTAATAGATGGTATCACAAACATCCTGTGACTTTTATATGTATATTTTAAAATACTTTACGTTCTGGGATACACGTGCAGAATGGGCAGGTTTGTTACATAGGTATACACGTGCCATGGTGGTTTGTTGCACCCATCAACCCATCAACTAAATTAGGTATTTCTCCTAATGCTATCCTTCCCCTAGCCCCCAACCCCACAACAGGCCCTGGTGTGTGATGTTCCCCTCCCTGTGTCCATTTGTTCTCATTGTTCAACTTCCACTTACGAGTGAGAACGTGTGGTATTTGGTTTTCTGTTCCTGTGTTGATTTGCTGAGGATGATGGTTTCCAGCCTCATCCATGTGCCTGCAAAGGACATGAACTCGTTGTTTTCCATGGCTCCATAGTATTCCATGGTGTATATGTGCCACATTTTCTTTATGCAGTCCCCAGCTAACTTTTGTATTTTTAGTAGAGATGGGGTTTCACCATGTTGGCCTGGCTGGCCTCAAACTCCTGGCCTCAAGTGATTTACCCGCCTTGGCCTCCCAAAGCGCTGGGATTACAGGTGTGAGCCGCCACACCCGGCTGAGGTCAAGTTTTGGAGTTTTATCTTGTTCTTTTATTGGGCCTTGTTTCTCTGTTTGTTTGTGTGCCTTGTAACCTTTTTCTTTAACCAAGATTTGAATTTCTAAAAAGCGAATACCTCTTACAGTCTTTGCCTATTGGCTTTATGCAGAGGAAGACCTTCACCAATCGCCTGGCTGGAGTTCTAAAACTTCTTGGACCTGTTTTGATCTCTTGCTCTTCCTGGCATCTGGCTGCAGAACTGCAGCTGTAGTGTGCTTCTTCCCTCTGTTTTTAGTGGCTTCCAAAATTCTAGCACTAATCCCATCAGTGCTTTGAGTCAGGAGAAACAGAAAGCAGCCCCCTGGGCAGCCCCCACAAGAGTCAAAATGTTTGGTGAAAGATCAGCTCTTTTGTTTCTGTTCCAAAGGGAGAGCTTGAGTGTGAAGAATTTTCTCCTGATTGCTCTGTACTGTACGGCATAGGGGAGCAGCACTAATGGACACACCAAATGCTATGAATTGTCCTTCCCTTTTCACTGAAATACCTTCTTGGTTTTACAATGGCCTAGGTGCTCTAATTTCTCAGCTTGTTTATAGGATTCTCACAGAGGTATTCTGGTCGGTATATTGTTGTTAACTTGGTGTCTCTGTGAGGAAAGAAGGGGCTGTAGCTTTCTAGTCCATCATCTATTGACATCTTACTGTACAATATTTACTTACTTATTTACTTAATTTATTTATTTTTGAGACAGGGTCTCCAGACACTGCGGTTTCCCAGACTGGAGTGCAGTGACACAATCTTGGCCCACTGCAGCCTCCACCTCCCGGGCTCAGGTAATTCTACCTCCTCAGCCTCCTGAGTAGCTGGGACTACAGTTACACGCCACCATACCGGGCCAATTTTTTGTATTTTTTTCTTTTAATGGTGACAGGGTTTCACCATGTTGCCCAGGCTGCTCTCGAATTACTGCACTCAAGCAATCTGCCTACCTCAACCTCCCAAAGTGCTGGGATTACAGGTGTGAGTCACTGTGCCCTGCCCTATGCAATTTTTAAATTTATGAGTTTTCAGATATTATCTAATGACTTCCTATTATGGTGAATGAAGATTTTTTTTTTTTTTTTTTTTAGATAGAGTTTTGCTCTTGTTGCCCAGGCTGGAGTGTAGTGATGTGATGTTGGCTCACTGCAACCTCCACCTCCTGGTTTCAAGTGATTCTCCTGCCTCAGCCTCCCGAGTAGCTGGGACTACAGGCACCTGCCACTGTACCCTGCTAATTTTGTATTTTTAGTAGAGACGGGGTTTCACCATGTTGGCCAGGCTGTTCTCAAACTCCTGACCTTCTGATCCTCCTGTCTCAGCCTCCCAATGTGCTGGGATCACAGGCGTGAGCCACCATGCCTGGCCCTGAACATTTTTTAAAATATAAATTTTACCTGTTTCTCACACTCTTTGTTTTCCCAAATTGTTGGGAACAAGCCCCCAAATCTGGCCATAAAGTAGCCCCAAAACTGGCCATAAACAAAATCTCTGCAGCACTGTGACATGTTCATGATGGCCATGATGCCCACGCCGAAGGTTGTGGGTTTACCGGAATGAGGGCAAGGAACACCTGGCCCACCCAGAGCAAAAAATCGCTTAAAGGCATTCCTGAACCACAAACAATAGCATGTGCGATCTGTGCCTGAAGGACATGCTCCTGCTGCAGATAATGAGCCAGAGTCCATCCCTTTGTTTTGGCCCATCCCTTTATTTCCCATAAGTAATACTTTTAGCAACTCTATAATCTATAGAAACAATGCTTATCACTGGCTTGCTGCCAATAAATATGTAGGTAAATCTCTGTTCGAGGCTGTCAGCTCTGAAGGCTGTGAGACCCCTGATTTCCCACTCCACACCCTATGTTTCTGTGTGTGTGTCTTTAATTCCTCTAGCACCACTGGGTTAGGTCTCCATGACTGAGCTGGTCTCGGCAAGTGGTGCCTATACGTGGGGCTCGAACCCAGGTTGAAGGGTCGCCAGAGCGACAGTTGGAGAATGTGGAACTAAGCTGGAGGATACCCGAGTACTCTTAAGGAATCCCTGTGGTGAGTAAAAGGGGAACTTGAAAGCATCAGGGTAACAATGGGACAAGTGCGGACTCTGGTTTGTTCCACCTGGGAACCTTTTCACACTAATAAGGGGGAAGGAGAGTATAATGAAGAAGTGACAGAGCAGGTTTGCTTATCAGCTAAAGCTAAAGTGACAAAGGAGGGAGACGTTCATCCCTACCCTTCTGTGCCCCCTCCTTATTTTGAAGAAAAAGAATGGCCTGACCCTCCAGATCTTTCTTTCCCAGAGGCCACTGGGTGAAAAGTAGTTGCCCCAGTGACTGAGCAGCACCTTGAGCAACCGCTGTCAGTTCTATTCAGGCAGGAATCCAGCAAGCTAGAAGACAGGGTGGTATAGAGGCCTGGCAGTTCCCTGTTAGAATACACCACCCAGATCAACAGGGAAATATTATAGCTAAATTTGAGCCTTTCCCTTTTAAATTACTCAACAAATTTAAACAAACTATTAATCAATATGGACCAGGTTCTCCTTTTTTAATGGGATTGTTAAAGAATGTTTCTGTTTCCAGTGGGATGATTCCTACTGACTGGGACGCTCTTACTAGAGCTTGTCTAACTCCTGCTCAGCTCTTACAATTTAAAACTTGGTGGGCAGATGACACTTGCATTCAGGCTTTTTGCAGTGTCCAGGCCCAACCTCAAATTAAGAAAACTGCAGACCAACTTTTGGGGGTTGGCTACTGGGCTGGTTTAGATGCATGAGTGATCATGCAGGAGGGTGCTGTAGAGCAGCTGAGAGGAGTGTGCATTAGAGTATGGGGAAATAAATCACTTCAGGAGGACAGCAATACTCTTTCTTTAGTGCTGTAAAGCAGGGACTTAAAGAACATACATGGATTTTGTAGCTTGGTTACAGGAGTCTCTTAAAAAGGTGATTGCAGATTCGGCTGCTCAGGGTATAGTGTTGTGTTTATTAGCTTTCAACAGTGCTAATCCTGAGTGCCAGGCTGCTCTGCACTCTTTTAGAGGGAAAGCACATATAGTTGATTATATCAAGGCCTGTGATGGTATCAGAGGTAATCTGCATAAAGCTACTTTGTTGGCACAGGCAATGGCAGGACTGAGAGTGGATAAAGGAAATACTCTATTTCCTGGAGCTTATTTTAACTGTGGGAAGCATGGTCATACTAAAACAGAATGTAGAAAAAATCAGCCAGTCAGGCCGCCAGATAGGGGAAAAAAGAAAACTGCTGATCCAGAAATATATCCAAAATGTAAAAAAGGAAAACATTGGGCTAATCAGTGTCACTCTAAATTTGATAAAGATGGGAACTCGATTTCAGGAAATGCTGTGAGGGGACCGTCCCAGGCCCCATTCCAAACCAGGATATTTCCAGCTCAGGCTTTTCCCTCATCCCTGTACAATGTCCGTCCCCCACCACAGCCGGTAGTGCCACAGTAGATTTATGCTGCACAAAAGCTCTGAGCCTTCTGCCTGGGGAACTCCGGCAAAAAAGTTCCAACAGGGGTCTGTGGACCCTTGCCACTGGGGATGATAGGATTACTTCTAGGAAGGTCTAGTTTAAATTTAAAAGGAGTACAAATACATACAGGAGTCATTGGTTTAGATTACACTGGGGAAATTCAAACTGTTATATCTACGTCTGTTCCCTGGAAAGCAGAGGCAGGACAGCGTATAGCACAGCTCCTGATTATGCCATATGTGGAAATGGGGAAAAGTGAAATTAAATGAACAAGAGAATTTGGAAGCACAAATAAACAAGGCACAGCAGCTTATTGGGTGAATCAAATTACTGATAAACATCCTACCTGTGAAATAACTATTCAGGGAAAGAAATTTAAAGATGTGGTAGATACAGGAGCAGATATTTCAATCATTGCTCTGTAACACTGGTGATCCGCATGACCAATTCAATGTAACATAGTTTAATTTAACATAGTCGGAGTTGGTAAAGCCCCGAAGTATATCAAAGTATGTTTTGCATTGTGTTTTGCATTATGCAATTGCATTGCATTATGTTTTGCATTGTGAAGGGTCTGATGTACAACTTGGGACTATTCAGCTGATTATAACTTCTATACCTATAAATTTATGGGGGAGAGATTTATTACAACAATGCAGAGCACAAGTTCTAATTCCAGAACAATTATACAGCCCTCAAAGTCAACATATGATGCTTTAAATGGGGTATGTCCCTGGTATGGGACTAGGAAAAAATGTGCAAGGTTTGAAAGAACTGCTTAAGTGGAAAGACAAAGTTCCCACTGAGGTTTAGGATAGCACTTTTGATGGTGGCCATCGTTAAGCCTCCAGAACCTATACTTTTAAAATGCTGTCCAAATTGGCTAGAACAATGGCTGCTGAGTAAAGAGAAACTGCAGGCTTTAGAGGACTTGGTTACTAAACAGTTCTCGATAATCATTTTCCTAAAATGAACCCATGTTACTGCCTCTGGTCTCAAATGCAGATGCATCATTACCTGGAAAGAAGCTAAAGCTGGGCGGTTCCAAGATGGCCAAATAGGAACAGCTCCAGGCTACAGCTCACAGCGTGAGTGACACAGAAGACGGGTGATTTCTGCATTTCCAACTGAGGTACCGGGTTCATCTCACTGGGGCACATTGGACAGTGCGTGCTGTGAGACTTGTTTAACTTTGGGAAAAACTGCCCAACTTGTAATAGGAGAGGAAAAATAATTTTCTCTCTACCTTTACGGAATTCTTAGATGGGACCCTCTGTAACAAATTACAGATTAAAATGAGAAAAACGTAGACAAGTTTAAAAACATGTATACCTTATGGATACATGGGAGATACTCAGGGAAAAATGAGTAAATCTCCAGCAGGTGGCTTTCAATCCAAGTGTAAATGCTATCTTCAACTTAAAGAAAGAAGATTTGAGGATCAGTAGTGGGGAGGTAACAGGCAAAAGCACAGTAGACAAGGGTAAGTTTTCTTATACAGACTTAACTCCATGCGTTCTCTGTTGATAAGACTCTTTAGTGATTTAGTCATCCTTCTCTTCTTGGTTGGCGCCGAGAGAGAGAGAGAGAGAGAGAGAGAGAGAGAGAGAGAGAGAGAGAGAGAGAGAGAGAGCGCGAGTGATCTTTTAAATGAGGATTTCTTTTATAGATGTAAATTTTCCTTACAGAAGGGTAACTTCTATTCTGTTTTCAGAACTTCCTTTTTTAGCATTTTTTCTAAGTAATCAGCTCAGAATAATTCTTATGCCAAAGGGACATATTTTGGGGTGGCATATTCTGGTTTCCTACCATCACATTTTTGGGTGGCATATTCTGGTCTTACGCACTGTCTTCCACCAGGAATGAAAAGAGTTCTTGTTTTTCCTCCAGCAATTTGTCATTTTTTTAGAGTTTAGCAGTTCTAACAGATATAGACCAGCTGTGCTATCTCATTGTGGTTTTCAGTTCTCTAGTACGTTGAGCATCTTTTTGTATGTTTACTTGCCATCCGTAGATCGTCTTTGGTGTCTGTTCAGAACTGTGTGCATTTTTAATTGAGCTGTTTAACTTATTGTTTAGTTTCAAGAATTTTGTATATATTTTGAATACAAATTCTTTCTCAGATCTGTATTTTGCAAATTTGTTTTTCAATATGTGGCTTGCCTTTTTGTTCCCTTAACAAGGTCTTTTCCAGAGTATAAACTGTAAATATTGAGAAATCCACATTGTCATTTCTTCTGCGTATATCAACCTTGTGTGTCATTTGTTAAAATTCATGACCAAACCCAAAGACACATAGCTTTTCTTCCATAGTTTCTTCTAGAAATTGTATAGTTTTGCATTTTTAGTGTAAGGATGATTTTGAGTGATTATTTGTGTAAGTTGTAAAGTTTTCATCTCCATGCATATCATTTCCTATGGTTTCCAATAATCGTTCCCTCACTATTTTTGGGAAAGACACAGGGTAGTGGGCTCTGTTAGAGCAGATAGATGGCTAGACATGAAGAGGAGGGGGAGCTCCTGAAAAAGGGAAAGTCTGGGAAGGCTCCCCTGGAGGGACCACGAAAAATTCACATTTAGTGGCATCTGTAATGCTAGAGTGGACGGGCACTTGTCAATTGCAGGTAAGAGGGAGAAGAGGTACCTATGCAGAAAGAAACACCCTAGAAATCCTGTTAAGATGCCCAGTCATCACTCACTCTGCAGTAATAATGTCACAATATTGTTAGCTACATGCTGATAAGGACAAAGGGGACATTCTTAAAAGAAACCTGGCACCATCAGTACAGAGTAAGGCAGAGAAGCACACTGAAAAGAGATAGATGCAGTAGGTACAAATGTG